>NC_143014.1:303212142-303432142 GCF_055824585.1 Amblyomma mixtum
CCGTCCGACTGTTGCTTCTTCTTCTCCTTCCATGGCGAGTGTCTGCGCCTGTTCTATGGGCCAGCGCCCCTTATACCAGGTGTTTTTTTTTAGAAGGTCCAAAATTTTTAAAGAAAGATAAATTCCTTTAGATTTATTTTAACCTTAGGGCTATATTGAGGGCTACGGGGGGGCGCCACATAAGAGGCAAACTACTTTAATTAGTTCGCTGGTTAACTGAATACGTCAATTAACGTTTATCATTTTTATTTTAGGCGATATGTTGTATTAAAAAAAAAGATCGTCTTCCAAACAGTCCAGCCAAGAAAAAAAAATCATGAAAAAATTTTTTGCGCGCGTTACGAAGCGAGAAAAAGTCACCCTGGTAGGCAGCTTCACACTGTAACACAGCATCTGTGAGCGCCTGTGACGTAGCTCGCTCCGCCCTGCGCTGTGTGTCAGTGCGTTTTTGTTCCATCGCGGCATTCCGTGAGGCCGCGGAGCGAAGCGAAACAAGCAGCGATAGCGCAGGCCGCCCGTCCGGGCTTCAGGTGATATCAGCCGTGTGAGGCAAAGCGCAGGGCGGATGCGAATACGTCAGAGGCGCTCACGGTGTGAAGATACCTACGGTGTGAAGATACCTACCAGGGTGAGTTTATCGCGCCTCGTAACGTGCCTGAAAAATTTTTAATGAAAATTGTTTTTTCTTGGTTGGACTGTTTGGAGGACGATCTCCAATTCTGCGAATACAACATAACCCCTAAAATAAAAATTAAAAAAGTTCATTAACATATTTAGTTAATCAGCGAACTAATTAAAGCAGTTTTCCTCTTGCCTGGCACCCGCCGTAGCCTCCAGTATAGCCCCAGTGCTAAAGTAAATCTAAAGCAATTTACCTTTTCTTAAAAATTTTGGACCTTCTAAAAAAAATTACCGACGATTACGTTACTTCCTAATGCGAAATTTGAGCGCAGCAAATGAGCTGTTTCACCTTTTCGATAGATTGAGGCAAAGAAATCGAGCAACACATGTATGCGCTATCACAGATTTTTTTTTTATTTTTCACACGTATTCGCAATTTCGGCTCGGGCGGTGCACATATACAGATCCGCCGCCACCGATCTGGCTCTCTGATTGCCACCGCACAGGGGTTGCATTGGAGGAGGAGCGAAGAAAGGAATTAAGTTCGAGCCGGCGCTTTGACAACCGGAGACTCGCAGGAAGAGGGGGGAGGGGGGCGGCGTGTACACCCAGCGGCAAACGATGGGGGCAGAAGCGCGCGCAGCAAGCGGACAACACGATAAAGGGAGGAGGGAAGAGATAGCAGCGACTGACTGATGCCGCTGACGCCGATAGCGCTGGGGGGATGAAAGGGGGGCGGAGCTGGTTACGAGGCCGACGCCGACGACGACGCGAAACCCAGGAACGGACGCGAAAGAGCTGCGCTCTAAAACAAACACCCGGTATGCCCCGCCTTTCAAATGTGCACTGCGCACGGCTGCGGCGAAAGGTCAAACGGTGGCGAGGATGGCCGCCTCTTCGATGGCCGCCGGCGCCGCTCACGCGTTCTTGCAACGCCTTGGGAAGAACCTTCTCCTCTTGGGACGGCGGCGGCGACTGCGCGGCAGCGGCGAAGGTAAAACGGTGGCGAGGAGGAGAAGCGGCGACGCTCAGGCGACGGAGTCAGCGCGCGGCGGCGACGACGGCTGCCGCAGCAGCGGCCACCTGCGCTCCTCGTGATGTCGCTCGGTTTCGCCCATGCGCAGCTGTGGCTAAAATTGATCGCGGCACATGCCAGACCCGGCGTTGACGAGCCTAGAGAAGCTTTTCGCTTCAACAAAGTTTTTCTTTGTTGCCTCGCAACTTAGTCAGCTTTTATTTTTCCTGTGAATGCAGCACGCATGTCACGTCGTGATTCAGTAGTAAAATGGCAGTTTGGGCGAGCTGGTTATGTATCTTGTAATAAAAGAGCGCAAGGACACAGGACGAGAACGGAGAGAAGACACGCACGGCGCGGAACTTGTAACTGCGTTTATTGGAAAAACTGCTGCTTTTTAAGGCAGGGCGTCAAGAAAGCGCGCGCATGCGCTTTGTCTTGACGCCCAGCCTTAAAAAGCTGCGTGTTATTACAAGGTGATTCAGTACATCGATTGGCCTGCTCTACCCGACAGCACAGAAATAAACTGCTAGCAGTTTACTTTTTGCTCAGCACCGAATACTGTGCGGAAACAATCTTTAAGGTGCACACCACTGCCCCGTACCCGAAAGCGCGATTGAAGTTTCCAAAGGCCCAGGAACCTAGTTATGGCATCTTCAACTTTTTCATCGTCAATGTCAATTTGTCCAATATACGCCGGCCGCCTATGCTCTGGTGTCGCTTTTCGGCAGCACTGTTGTAAACGCCAACGCGTATTCCTCTAGTGCCTTCTGTCGGCCGGGCAGCCGCGGCGTAGCTGTGGCCCGGTGATGCAAATTGTGCGGTGGGCGGCGACGGCGAGAGGGAAAGACGGCTTGACGACGCGTACTCCCCTCTGTGCAGGTAGTCGTCGATTTCCCGTGGTCGCTGGCCGGGGAATGGTCGTGGGGCATCGATGGCGAAACCACGCAGGCCGATGCGTCTGTACAGGCAGTGGCAAAGTACATGACCTGCTTCGCCGCAAGGAAAGCACAACGGGCGGTTGTTGGAAGTCCTCCAGGCGTCGCACTTCCTGGGGCTTGGGCGTCGTTCGTAGCCTGGGCGGGCGGGGGCAGGGGGACGGCGTTCGGGAACAGCTGGTTCACGTCGTAGAGGCGTACTTCGGATCTCGCGTTGGGGCTGAGGACTGCGTAGTGCAGTGGCGTAGGTTAAGGCTGGAGGTTCAGCAGGAGGTGAAGATGACGGGGTGCCAAGCGCAGGCTGCACTTCTTCGCGTACGATTTCCTCAAGGGTCGCTACTTGAGGCTGGTTGGAAGATGGTAGCAGGCGACGCAGCTCTTGCCGTACAATTTCTCGGATAACATCCCGCAGGTTGCCTCCGAATGCTGTGCCATCCGAGAGGGCAGTCGAGGTCACTTTGGGGCTGTCGAGGAAAATGACGCGCTCGTGCTTCCAAGGTTCTCTCTATGGCGGCTGCTTCACTGGTGAATTCCGGTGGAGTGCGGGTCAGACCGCCGAAAAGTGCCTCTTTAGCACCACGCATCAAAAGCTCCACTTTCTTCTCTTCCGCCAGGTCAAGATCGACTCGTCGAAAAAAGGGCTTCATATCTTCTACATATGCGGACACTGACTCGTTCGCGTGTTGGATGCGAGACTGTAGAAGCTATTGAGCTCTTTCTTTCCTGATGATGTTCGTGAAGGCCTTCAGGAACTCCCGTGTGAATAATTCCCACGTTTCTAGAGAAGCTTCGTTTTTTTCGAACCAAATTCTCGCTAGACCTTCGAAGGCAAAGAAAATATGGCTCATTTTAGTCTGGTCGTCCCAACTGTTGAACACGGCGACACGTTCCACTGTTCTAGCCATTACTCGGGATCCTCGCCGGGTGAAGCGTTGAACGTGGGCGGCAGTCGGGGCTGGTGTAAAATAATGGGGACTGGTGTCGTAGCCATGGCTGAAGTCGATATTGAGGGGTTCTTCGTCGCTCGCGTGCGGTCCGGTAGCAGTCCGAATTCTGGTGGACACCTCTGGAGACGACGGCTGCTTCGCCCTTCGCCTGCGGGGGGGGGGGGGGGGGGGGGGGGGGGGCAGCGGCTTCTGCGGCTTTCGCGTGATCTTCGAGACGGCTCGGGCTGCTCTGACGGCTCCCAGAGGGTGAGGGCGACAGGGACGTCCGTTAGCACCTCCACCAGATGTCACGTAGTGGTGACTGCAGTCCGGCGAACAGGAAAACGAGGATGTCTTCGAAACGTAACTCTTTATTTGGGCTGAATTGCGCCCGCAAAGAGCTGAATCACTCGGCGGCGGCGTGGAAAGAGAAGATTATTTTTTTCTAAAGGAACAAAAATACGAAACAAAACAGTTGAACTGAAGTCTGATCTGAGCATGTCAGTAAGGCAGTAAGAAAGCCGACACTCGACCGCCGCGCAGGACGATAAAGTATGTCGACCATTTGCGCAAGAACTCAGCCTCGCTCATTGACAGAGCGTCCACGCATGCTTGTTCAAAGAGGCGCGTGCGGAGGAGCTGAAACATTGGAAACATTGTTCTTTGCGGACGCCCATTTAAGGAAGCCGCTCCATGCTGACGCCACAAAACGAACATGCCGAAACACAAGAGCATATTTTGAAACACTTCGGGAGAACTAGTGCGCGCTTCCAGGCGGGTTAAAAACATGCGTGACACTAATATCCAAAAGGTGCGCGCAACTACACACTCAAACATTGCGTGCTGCAAAGTTTCAAGGAGACCGCACTGCGGGCATCGGGCGGAGGGCGCCACGCCCCACGCCGCAAGGCGGTCTCTTGTGGGCAGGACCCGCCAGCCTCGCAGCCAGCCGAAGTCCCTGACATCTGCAGGAAGCGCAGCTGAGGTCAGTTGGCGCCAGCGTGCCCGTCTCGTTTTCTGGAGTTGTTCGCGGGTCAGCTCAGCGACCGTTAGTGCTTCACACATCCTGGAGGGCGGGGTTTCATCAACATCCAGATCGGGCACGCTGGCAGTCAACGACGCCAGTGTGTGACGCACGTTAACGAAAAATGCCGGCGGCTGCTCGGCTGTAGGGCCAACCACGTGTTGTGTAAAAAACACGTTACGCGCTGTACCCAGAAAGTATGTGAGCAGTGTTCTCCCGGGATAGTCTGGGTTGCGTACAAGATCTCGTACTCCTCGCAAAGCGAGCACATTGCACATGGTGCGGATGCAAGGTATACCAAACCCACCCATGTACGATGGAAGGCGCATAAACATTCGTGACATAAGTTCGGTTTTGCCAGCCCAAACGAAAGAGCCACAGGCCGAGGTTAGCCTGCGAGCAAACGTGCGCGGTGGGTTTGCGACGCGGGCGACAAAAAAACATGCGGCTAGGATTGTGGACTTAACTACATAGCTGCGCTCTGCCATTGAAAGGCGGAAAGTTGACGCCACCGAGAGGCGTTTCTCAGCATTCGTGCGGAGGTTAGTCCAGGTTTCGCGGGCTACTTCCCCGCTGGCGAGGAATACTACTCCCAGGACTCTCACTCCCTGCACCCACTCCACCTCGTCCGCAAGGTTCATTGTGAAGGTGCCAAACCTTAGTGCCTTGTTTTTTTTCTTGTTCAATAGGGCCCCCGATATCTCGCTGTACCCGATAAACAGCCATGAAAAAACGGCGTAGCTATCCTCGTCCTTGAGGAAAAGCGACACGTCGTCGGCGTAGGCCGGAGCCTTGATTTGGCCCTGGCCAGGCAGAGGGAAGCCGCGTATGGATGGGCTGTCGTTAATGCGCCGGATGAGTGGATCCAGGCATAACACGAAGAATGTTGGGGAGAGAGGGCATCCTTGCCTTATGCCCCGGGTGACTGAGAAGGGAGCGCTCTGGTGGCCGTTTACGGAGAGACGAGCATTCAGGTTTGCGTAAAGTAAGCGCAGCCTGCTGACAATTTGCGGAGGGAATCCGAAGGCTTCAAGGAGTCCGAACCGATACGAGTGTTCCACCCGATCGAATACTTTCGCCTGGTCAAGCGAAACAAAGCACCCGCTGAAGCCTGTCCTGCTGGCAAATGTGAACAGGTCTCTTGTGAGTGCCAGTGCATCAAACACAGAGCGGTCAGGCACGCTGCTGGTTTGAGCCCGGTGAATTAGGTGAGGCAGAATCGTCCGCATTCTTTTGTTTAGTAAAGATGCGACGATTTTGTAGTCTGCGTTTAAGAGGCATATGGGCCGCCATGCTTGCGGGTCGTAGGGGTCACCTTGAGTGTGTCCCATGAATCAGTCGCAACGAAGCTCTTGCACGATGCGGCCAACGCCGTACGCAGTGACGCCATGCTTTCCGGGTCTGCCAGTAGGCTCGTGTCTATGCGCCAGGAAACAGTACGTGGGGTTTCCTCACCAAAGTCGAGCCTTACTGACAAGGGGTGGTGATCGGAAATCACCGGCGTGCCTGCAGGGAACGCGAGAACTTCGCAGCTAACGACAAAAGAAGCGAGCTCTGGTTGAAAATAGAATTTGTCTATCCGACTCGCTGACTGTGCTCTCTCCCACGTAGCTCCAAAGGCATCCCCGTGAAGCTGCACCCACGCGTCAGACAAGCGGAACTGAGTCACGATATCGCGGAGCGCGGGGGCACCGGAATAACGGCGACCGTGACCCTGTCCGCGGACGTCACGGTCGATGTTAAGTACACAATTGAAGTCGCCGACGATGGAAGTGGGGTAGGGATCAAGGAGGAATGAGTCGAGGCGCTCAAAAAAATCGGAACTACTAGTCTGCCGTGCTGGCGCGTATACAACCAACGCACGTACCCGCCGCTGGTTTAGTGTGAAGTCGACCGCAAGAGTGCGGCCGTCCAGCCCGAAAGTGCAATGAGCACCCGCGCGCAGGCAGGGGTTTACAAAAACGACACCAACACCGCACATATGAGAAGCAGTCAACGAAAAGTAAGCAAAAACAGAAAACCGGGTGGTGAAATTCAGCACATCAAGTGAAGTACGGAAGTTGCATTCCTGTAAAAACAGGATGTCGACGCCCCTAGCCCTGGCAAAGTGCATCACCTCTCTCTGTGTGTCTACGGATTGAAATCCCCGAACATTCAGGGAGAGGAGATGCACAACCGCATGACTGCCAAGAGCACCGACGGCATAGCATACGTGACAAAATTCGGCGCATTTTAGAAACAAACAAAGAAAAACCGCCGCGCGCGCGGCGACTTTTTCGAGCACTTGAGTGGGCTTTAAGGGCGGTGATGGAACTAAATGGGAAATATGCACACATTGTTTGTCGCTAGGGAATTTGCTGCCGGTCTGGAGCGCTCGCTGAACTTCGAGACAGTGAAACTAATGATAAATGGAGATTCCGATGGCAATGCAGGACCCTTCCGCAATGGGCACATCACTGGCATACTTCTCTCCAACTAAACACTTGACCATCGTACCTGCGATGATGCAAAACATGTTTAAAATGCATTTTCTTCGTGGTTCTGCGACACCAAATTATGTTTTCTCACCTTGTAGAAGGGCCAGTTTTGGACGGGCATATTTCCTGCTAGTCTGGTTACGTACACACACTATTAAGGCGAAAACCTTTGTTGGCTGTGTCGACGATTTCGTGTCCGCAAAACACGTCGGCAGAGATTTCTCCGTTCGTGCGAGAGTTAAGCGAGAAAGAATGATTGTGTGTGATAACGAATGATTTCAGGATGACGCACGTCACAATTTGATCGATGTGGCGAAATTAGTTAATTAATTAGAGCCAAAAATATCACTTAAACGTCACAATAGTATCGGACGTCGAATAGAACGAAGACGTGAAAACAGTATTAGACGTCAAAATTGCGGAAAAAACACAGCCACGTTAACTAAAAAGGTGAAAATGTATCAAAAAAAGATGATGCAACACTTGGTAGCGGTGACCTCGAGCCAACGAGGTTGCCATGGCGACGCATGACGTGGTGCCATGACATCATGTCGTGACGCTGGGTGGTGCCACCGTGACGTCATAGGAGAAAGCGCGACGCGTGGGTGGGTGGGTGCGCGGTAGCCGCGCGCCAACGTGGTTGTCATCGTGACGCGTAACATCATGTCGCCTCGTTGAAATGGGTTCACTGACGTCTTGGAGGAGCGGTGGTCGGATAAAAAAAGAATCTTTTGGAACACTTCTGCGCGCCATTTCCTCTCCCGCGCTTCTTCTTACGTCAGTCGTTGCCTCGCCGCCCTCGAGTGCGCGTGCTTCTTTTGAGTGTGTGAATGGCGTGTACACGTTAGCGCGATTGCCGTTGTGGATGGGGCGTCCTCACGGTCTACGAAAGGCGACGAGTGTGAAGGAGGCATCAGTGCTTTCGCATTCTCCCAGTGCGGGTCGCCGCAGAGATCTCTAACGTTATTGCGCTAAGCTAACCAGTCGCTCTGCTGATGCTTTACGCAAGCTATATTGTAGAGAAGGATGTGAAAATTCGTCCGCGCCGACAAAGCCACTACGACGTACAACTGAAATGTTGCATTGAACAACGTGCTCGACAGAACGGGGAATACCAGGCCAAATCAGTGGACGAGGTAGGCAGGAAGCACAGCAAGTTCTGAAACCGGTTTCGCCGGCAGCGCTATATAAAATATGATGCGCTACTGTCAAATTACGTTGCATTCAGCCTAGTAGAACTTTTCGACGGGTTAGTTGGTACATTGTCTTGAAATAATGTCGTACGCCAAAAAAGAACGAAACAGGAAGGAAAAAACACAGAAGGAAAAACACACGCCTCTTTCCTGTTCTGTGTTTTTCCTTCCTGTTTCGTTCTTTTTTGGCGTACGACATTATTTGAAGACATTCAGCCTAGCACGGGTAGAGACAGACTTCGACTTGGCTGCTTGTAACAGGACGCGAGCTCATTCAGATAACTCATTGAAACGGCACGGACAGCGCACGACAAAGCCAAGCCAAAAGAGAGTTGCCAAAATAACTAATAAGACGGTGACCCAGTTAGATAGTCGCAAAACCGACTGAGGCCCTAGATATGGAGGCCTATCAGCACAGACGGTTTAACAAATAAAGAGCTCCGAAGAGAGGCTGTGCTATGGGAAGAGGAACCGTCGTCGCGTTGTTTAAGCGCGAGGACGTAAGGAAGTAGACTGTACAGGAGAAAAACCAGCCCAGGTGTTTTCGAAAGGCAGAGTTTTCAAAAGGGGACACAGGAGAGCCCTTCAAGCAATGTGAATCACGGCAGCTAGGAGTTGAGGAGTCAGTGCGGCTTCAGTGAAGAAGATAGAGAAGCGGCTACCTCCCCGAAGCTGGTGCATAAGATTGTGGAGCTGTAGTTGTGCTAAACCGCAATATTGTAGTAAGCCGCACTGACACAGAGGACCAGAGCCCGATTCTAGACGAGCAGTGTGTTTCAGAGGAGAGCAATTAGGGTGATAAGCAAGTGACAGAGAACTACTTCTAGGGCAGCGAACCCCACAACTCGGTTGCGGCTGAAGGTGCATCAGCGGAGGCAAAGACGCCAGTTTCAAATCCGAAAAAGGTTACCAGAGGACGCACGTGGAATAGTCAAGGTGTAGAAAAAGGAACAAAAACAAAGGCTAAGTGGAAACGGAGAAAATACCAGTCTCTAAATTCAGTTGTGCTCATAGCTGCTCGTGTCACCAAAGAACGGAAAGCAGTAGAGACATGAGTTTTTCCGCGATGCGCATCTGAAACTGGCCGGCATGGTATCTGGCCAGGCGACAAGCACGGGTGGTTTGAAAGCAGACACCAATAGCAGGAAAGGAAAAGCAAATTTTTTAGCCAGGACAGCAGCCAAGCCCTTGAAAATGTGCCAGTCAGCAAGAAGACCGAGAGTGCGCCGTCCTGAGAGAAAGGCGGCAAGAGATAAGGCAAATGTGCCAAACAGTGTATACGATGCGCGTCATTGTGAATTTGCTTGCGCATGGCTAACAGGGGGAGCTACCGTGTGCGTATGCAGATTCCGCGAACTAAAGGAAGGGAAAAACTCGTCTTGCGCGTGCGGGGTTCCTGCGTCGCGAGAAGCCTCACACGAGAACGAATTACACACTTTTTGCAGTGTGCCAAGGAGCTCTCCTCCTGTGGAAAGGGCGGAAGGGCGCTAGTGAAAGGGAAGGACGGACAGAGTCCCTCTCCTTTTCTGTCTTAGTTTGCGCTGTTTTTTCCACCATGAATTCACACCAACTAGCCCAAATGTCTGCTTTGCTAGATTCCTTCTCCCTTTGTCAAACCTTGCAACTCACAGGAAGATCGGTCCGCGCCCCCGAAGTTCGCGGCTGAAAAGCCAATTCACGGAAAGCGGCAAAGCGAAGTCATCTCTGCTTAGTCATTTCAGATGGACGATTTAATTTTAGTGTGAAAGCACTTCTTCACGAGGTCAAACCGGCTCATCGGTTTCTGTGATGCTTGACCTTGAGTGAACCATAAATAAATTTTAAAAAATAAATATTGCGTCGGCTGGGATGCGAACCCGCAGCAGCGCGAACACGTCAACTTTACTGGCCATTGCACGGGAGCATTAGGCTATCGCGGAGCACACCTTGCGTCAAACAGCAACGCAGTCTCGCGCCGTGCATTGCGCATCGACTTCATCAACTAATGCTACCATACTGACATTCGCGCTTTGAGCTATGTGGCGGCTGGTAGTGACAGAAAGCTGTAGGCTGAATGCGTTGGCGTGGGCAACATTGTGGCAGAAACACGACAATAGAGGAATACGCGTTGACGTTGAAAACATTGCTAGCTGACGACACAGCCTTTTCGCCGGTCTCTCCGCACCGCGAGCAAGACGGAGAGGAGATTACTGGGAGTTCTTGGGTTTCAGCCATTCCCTCTTTGATGCCCTTGTTTGATCGTGAGCTATTTAGTAGCAGAGCTGTAGGATCACGAAGTCACTTTTTCCACGAATCAGTGTCCCATACCCACCTTTAACTCATCTGCCATCGGCTCAGTGCCGTTGCAAGTTGCCCCTGTTGTAAAAAGTCTATGTCTTTTGACAAGCATTTATCGCGGTCAACACATGCCGATAAGACACGTGGCAAATCATCAGAAATAGTCGGCACCCTGAATAAACTGCGTTTTTTTCTGCCACAAAACACAAAGCTCATTCTCTATAATTCGATGTTCGCTTCTGTTTTACACTACTGCCTTACTCTCTGGGAAACTACGACACTCACTATTCTAAGCAGGCTTCATATAATTAAAAAGCATTGCTAACATTCCGCGCGACGTGATAGCTCAAGCACTTTTTAACCAATACCTGAACCATATAAAAAATGCCGAATAAAGATAACAGAAGTAAAACGCACCAAAATTTTCTCGGAACCTTGTCTCACCTAAAACACAGAGGACATACTCATGCTATATGAAATCACGAATGGTTCATTCCACAGATACGAAACAATTACAGACATCAAATGTTCAGCGACTGCTTGCCAACATTACTGAATTGCTTCAGTTAGTTTCATCAACTTCTTATTTTCGCATTTTAATATTTTGATGCCCCCTTTTTTTCTCCTGTCTCACTCTTACCTTGCTCAAACGCAATTACGTTCTTAGGTTGTATATTTAACAATAAATATCTCCAAACTTGTACGGGGCCGCAGGCGCAAAATAAGCTCCACAGTGAGCTTTTTTACTGTGCCCCTAGCATCTGGACGATGTAGATAAAGATCTTATTGAATGATTTATAATTTCCGTTGTTGCACGAGTGGATCATTATGCGTCTGAGGCTAGCTGATATGTGGAAGGATTTCCCGCAACAAAATTAGCACCGTTCCTTGTATATGAATTAGAGAAAACTCCTTACGGCATCTGAATGGTTAACAAGCTTCAAGTGCGAAAATTCGGTATATCAATCATGCACATAGCCGTAACAAGAGGCTGGGGTGTTTCGAATATTAAACATAATTATACTCGAGAAATAAAAAGTAAACGCAAAAATGAAATGTGCAAAATTGTATTATATTCATTTATTGGTACCTGAAATGCTCCTGTTGGGTGGTTACATAAGGGGCATGACAGCCCCTGGCAGAGCTTTGAAGTATACAATAAAAACCAAATAGAAAGTGTAGAACACTCTGTGCATCAAAGAAACACCGGAAGCAGTGTTGCGAGCATGTTTTTCATAAAACGTAAAAACTACAACGTGTCGCACTCACAACTTTGGACGCAGTGGCCTCAAAAACACAAAACTTACATAAGTTTCTTGCCATAATTAATGGGAGGGCCGTTATGAATCACGAGAGAAAGCACACAGAAAACCGTTCGAAGCAAGACAAAAGTTTAGTCAATTCTTGTGACATGAATGTCGCAAGTAGCAACGCGCTATTACCAGGTCAGGTTGTGCCTCGCAATGTCACGAAGGTTCAGGTAAGATTGAAGGCTTGCAGATAAACCCTTGTTGTTTAAACGCACCGTAAGCGGCATAAAAGCCGCCCAACATTTTATGAGATGGTTACAAGGTAAATGGTTGCAAGGAGCATACAGGTTTCTGAAAGCAGGGCAGTGCAGGACCGAAGCTATGCTACACTTCAATCTAGCTGCTCACAGGTGAACTGCGGAGTGTTCTTCCGATGGGTCTTCTGCTGGTCAAACAGACACGTTTAATGCGAGATCAGCAAGAGAATCCAGCACCAGAGATTACACACACAAAAAATTAAAACAGCATGGAATGGCCGTAACACAACGGCAGCCTTCATGTGCCCAGGTCAGGTTTCCAATGAACAGAGCGACACGCTTTGATGGATGGCTGTTCCCCTGGGAATGATTGCCAATCCCACACACCTCGTCTGCGTTGTCATCGCTGGACGGCGCAGCAATGACGTCGTCGTAGAGATCCACGTTCGCATCATGCTCATTGTAACCTTCCTGGTTGAAGTCTTGCCCTAGGCCGTCGGCGTACAAATCAATATCCACGCCGTCAGCCGTTTGCCGTAAGCTTCCCCATCTGCGCTTTCGGCGCCCGTCTGAGGACAGCGTCGACCACGGCGTACGCTGCTAGGTGTGGAGAAAGCGCATGATGCAGTCGCCGATATCCCGGGGAATTCTTTAGCTGCGATCAGCCGCCCTGGTGGCGTGGGGTGGCGGAGTTGGTCACGCGGGAATTTGCTGCCTTGCCGCTCAGACAACGTCGTCACTCGTCCCTCCGGGCAGAGCTTGCGTGCGGTCGCCATGGCCGGGGAGGGCGTAGTGTCCCGGGCACGTCCTGCGAGAGTGCTCCGTAGTTAGCGTTTAAGCGATACTCCGTCGTCACTCTTTCTAGTGTGGAGCGAAATACATGTGATCAGGCAGGGCGAAATAGCGGCCAGCCTTCAGCCATGATGTAAAATTATGCAAAATGAGCTTCAGGCCTGGAGTCAATTTCCCCTGATGTATTTATTTTGGTAACCTAAAAAGGCAGGTGTTTAGAGCACCGTCATTTGAGGTAGTTTTTACCGAAGAGCAGTAGACTCGAAGTGTACACATGTGATATATCCTCAGGGAAGTTGGGAAGAAGGAGAAAGAGTAGATACACTGCTGCATATGAGCCGCGGGCATAAGGGAGGCCCTAAAGTAAGAAGTTATTAACAACAACAAAAGCAACAAAAACGCTAGGGTTACCGATCACGTAAAGAAGCTATAGGTGGTGCGCTGTCTAAAATCTGCCTTGTGTCCAAGCTGACGTTAAGAGCAAGAAAACATTTCGAGGGGACACTCAAGCGCCGTCTCAACGGTATGACGCCATAGCCTGAATGGGTTAATAACCATATATGCGGAATGGTCATTCTCTACTTAACATTCATGAATCCCTGGCAGTCCTCATACTATCGCTGACTCAGTGGTGCAGCGGTTCAGCCATGCGCCACTGTCCTGGTGGTGGTGGTGGTGTGACATTTTTATTAGAACATCCTTTCCGTTAGGCGTTCAGTATGTCCTGGGCCAAGGCCACGAGGGCACGTTGCAGCTTCAGATCCAGGGAGGCGAGCCAGGTGGGCCACGGTGGGGATGGGGGGAAAGGGTAGGCGGGGGACTGGAAGGTTGCGTGGCACTGTGTAAGGCAGTGTTCTATGCCTGCATATGTGTGTCGACAGTTTGAGCACTGAGCTGTGGAAGTGTACAGGTATAAAGTTTGGCTGGTGTATGTAGGAGATTAAACTGTATTCGGCGAAGAATGCGAGCTTCACGGATCGATAAGGATGGGTGTGGCTGTGGTAAATCAGCTAAGTCCAATTTTTGCTGCGTGTAGTATTCGTCGACAGTGCGTTTGTAAGCCCTGACCGCCTGCTCCGTCGGTGGGCTCGTCCATGGGATCCCCGGCGCCCGGTGTATAGTTTCGCAGGCAAGCTGGTGAGCCAGCTCATTGTCGGGAATGCCCATGTGACCAGGGATCCACCGAAGGGTCACCGGTCGTGGGCTTAATGCTATGAGGGCGGCATCTAAGGCCGATCGGGTAGGAAAGGGGAGGACTCTTTCGTGGAAGGCACGCAGAGCTGCCTGCGAGTCTGTATAGACAACGTATGCGGGGACGGGGGGTAGAGTGGCAAAGTGTGTGACGGCATCGGCGATCCCCTGTATTTCTAGGGCGAGAGTGGAAGGTGGGGAGGTATATGGACTGGTTGTGTGAGTGCTGGTTGTAGAGAGGGAAGGGTGGAGGAAGAAGGCTGCTGTGGAGCCCGCGGTTTCCGTGAGACAGGCGTGTGTGTAGGCCACCGCCGCAGCGTTCCTACGCTGTGGCGGGGGCAACTGTCCTGAGATGGCAGGTAGTGCCACAGGTGGTGCCGGTGCGATCCAGGTTGCGCTTCTCGAGCAACCTCTCGTGGCCAATAAAAATTTTAACTGCCACCTGCCACGGTGCGCAGTTTGCTCACAATTCGGTGGGCACGTTGTGATTACGCTACAAAATTACGTGACCTACGTGGCCCACCTGCCTCCTAGGTTGCTTCTGTGCGGATTTGTCGTGAATTTTTCGCTCACCGAAAGCGACGCTGACGACGCCGAAGACGACGCCTGATTTTCTGCGGCACGAGCTCCTTAACACTATCGCGTTAAACACATGACCACGGGGGAGCTCTGCACACTTAACACACCTGTCGGCTTTCAAGACTAGTCACCACTTTCAGCTCCTTCGCTACGGGCCTATCACTAGTTGGCGGTACATAAGTTTATACGTGTCTTTTGCAGTGAAACGGAAGGCAACAGAGAGAACAGAACAGGAGAGGGCTACAAGACAGTCTGCAGAAGACTCAACTAACAAGCCTTCACTACGGGTTATAGAGTGAACTGTTTGATGCGTTTGTATGTGCAATGTATCAACGTGTAAGGTGCGTTTCATGCGTCACTAATCGGGGAAAGAGAGAGAAGTGTATAAACCCTCCACGGGGTCGCCGAGCGTCCCGCCACGAAGTGATGCGATAGTACTTTGACATCAGGTCTCGTCTGTCTGGCGGAACGGTCCCCCCCCCCCATCCACACACACCCCGCGCGAGGCTGCAGATAGAAACTGCCGATTAGCGGCGGCTGTCCGAAAACGCTACCGCGTTCTACTCTTAAGCCTAAGCTTAAGCGTCCTTAAACTTTTCTTGTTTCTTCGCCAAGGAAGGGAATAACCCTCATTGGTATAGTGTCCAAACATTTTGCTGTACTTAAAGTGACCCTTTTCTCTGCTTTTTTCTAATCTAACTGGTCTATATCTAGGTCAAAAGCCTCCGCTTGGTAGCAGCCTTCATCAAGCTGCGTACCACTCGCGTCGTCACACGTTTTAAATGCCTCTTCTAACTGTTCGCAGAAAAAATCGCATATCTAGTTCATTTTCGAATAAGTTACCGTCGTCATCCTGTACAACGCGTCTCTTTCGGATTGGTACCAAGTGCCTTCTAGTGGTTCCAGAACATTCTAGGCGCCTGCTTATCTCTTCTTCGAATATCTCTCATTCACTTATCCGTGGTAGCCTTAATGTTTACCTGAACCATATTTTGGGCAGGGTTATTTTGTTTTCTGTCCTCGTGCAATTTTGCTTGAATTTCGAGCGGAGGTCTATTTTCCTGTTTTGCTTTCCGGTGTGCCCCAGAAGTGGCTTGGTAGCATGATATAGTAGATTTAATACTACGCTTCAACAAAATTTTCGTCTCTTTATACAACCCCACCGTATTTTCTTAAGTACCGAATATATTTCTCTCTAAATTACCTTTAGAATGTATATCCATTGTCCATTGGAGGCCTTTCAAATACACTTTTCTGTGCTTGTGATATGGTCATCAAATGACGGTCATTCATATGACGAATTCCGTTTTGCATTTTATGTTTTCGCGGACCAGCTTCATCCTCTCTTCTATACTCAACCATTATGATTAACCACTTATGGTCGCTCGCTTTTTATTCCTTCCTCGTCTGTTTTCTTTGGATTCAGCCTTTCATATAAATCTCCCGTCATTAGGCAGTAGTCAATGCTGGAATGGGAAGTTCCCGATTCCGAAGTGCGCTAGTCACAACAGCTACCACGGTCTCTGCGCATGACAGTAATGTCTTGCGGTGAACGGGCACGCCAGATCGTTGGAGCTTTGATCATGGCCGCCTTTTGGCCGGCACCTATCGTTGTACGCTTTCGTTTTCCGCCGCTGTCGCTCATCTTGGCCTGCGATACCAGGCGGACGCCGATACTGCCAAGCACAATAAACCCACTGCCAAACGATCGCCCCACGTGACCAAGCGACCACGCCGAGTAAACTGTACCTAAACCGCACATGACAATTTAAAAACACCACGCGTTCGCAGGCACTCGTACGCACAGCGCCGCGTGACGTCGTTCAGCAGGGTGTGTACTCGTTTGCGTCGAGGACAGGTAAACCACCGTCGATATTTTTCGCGACAGCTCAGCACCGACGAGTCGACCGAAGAAGCGCGCCACACGAGCCCACTGCCCAAGCGGGAAAAGTTGTGCGCTTGTTATAAGCTTTGTTTTTGGACACAGTGGGTTATGCGCGGTAAGTTTGAATTCACCTCTGCAAATGACTACGGAGCTGTTTTGCAGCATTACAAATTTCTATACTCAGTGCCACAGGACCCGTGAGTTTCGTTCGGGGTTGGTTATGTACCTTCTCGGGAAAATTTTACTTCCTAAAAATGAGGTAGCTAATACGTGGTCTTCTAAGAGAGCTTTCAGAGGGAATAACTTTGCCTTTGTTGTTCGCATTATTTCGTTATAATCGTTTCGTTATAGTGAGGTTTGACTGTACATGCAGGCTGTGTTTCACAGTAGAAATCTGTAAACTCCCACCTGCATTGAAAGATGCCAAACTTCTGAGCAACACATATTGTAGATGCAAGGATGCCAAAAAGCCATTTTTATAGAGATCGAAACTAAGGCAAACGAAAGCAGGCGTTCGGAAATAGTTTCAGAACTAAGAAAAAGTTTTTTTTTTCACCGCAGGAAAGAAAGAGTGTTGGAAGTGCCAGCATAAGAACACATCAGGATTTTGCAATTATTAGTGACAACTGAACTAGTACCTTGAAATTGCTGCTTTGTGAGCGTTCTACAGGCTTCCTGAAATCTTGTCGAGCTAAGGTGGTAAAGCATGAGCCTATTAAGTGCTGACAGGTAGCAGCCTTAAAATGTTTTCCGGGCTTGGGATAGCAACAGCTGCACGAATACTCACGGGTGATGCGTAGCAACTTGCCAATATCCTTAAAAATACTGGGTGTTTCAAATCATTCGATATATGTATTTTAAAAGGATTGAAATATACGTTGGTGCGGTTAATGCAGGTCATGCTGCTGGTGGATTGCAAGAAAATGCGGCCATTTTTTTGCGTGACAAATTACATTTAAAAGACGATTAACTAAAAATAACTAACCCACTTTTTAGTTTTTGGATTTAGTGCAAAAGATGGTATTGCGAAACTGAAACCCCTGAATATCGCAAGTAAGATCAAGTAATAAAATTTCCGAATCTTCAACGCTCTTCGAGATATAGGTAGAGCATGGAAAAGAAGTACACGATGACCGAGCTAGCTTTCCATCGTTGTAGATTCATTAAACCTACAAAAAAATGAAAAATGAAAAATACGTTAGCTCTTGGTAGACATTCATAGCGGTCGTAGTCGAACTGAAAGAGAACACTTGGCAACAGGCAACACAAACATTTTCGCAATTACGGAAAAATATATTTTAAAATCTTTGTGCCTTAGAAGCACTAGACAGTGCTGACATCTCCACAATAAGCTAACTAGTCAAAATTTAAGGGCGGATAATGAACTCTTCGTCTTTCGAAAATGCAAACGAACCGCTAAGCTCGATGCAAAACAAAGAGACAGAAACAAGAGTCAAAGAACAAAGGTTGCAATAACGAAACGGCAACGCAAGGTACTGAATTCCGATTTGAGGGGATCATTTGAGTTCAGGGGCTGTCACAGCTTGAAGAAAAGTGGCGTGTTTTACCGTGATGAGGTTCAGTGTCCGTCATTATATACAAAATCAACTGCCCAATCAGGAAAGCGTTTCTTCACACAGTTGATCGCCGATTGAAATCGTACGCGATGTCACTTAGATTGATTTAGCGGGCAAGCACTTTGTAGCCATGGAGTACTGCGAAAAGATTTAACTACACTTGTCCCATTGTGGACCTCAGGTACGTTTTGACGCGACGGAGGCATGAAGACGATATTTGAGACGTGCATGACATGACTGGGAAAGTCAAAGCAACTTTGACAAGCTTAGCTACCGCGAGCAAAAGGTCTCGCAGCTGCTCACTGTTACCAGTCGGATCCCGTGATGCTGAAGTGGATCTAAAGCTCTTAGTGTTGTCATCCTTCAGCTTTCTTTGTGGAATACTAACCATGTCTGGGGCAGTTTCAGGCTGTGCTTAATCCAGTGCTATTCTTCCACAGGCAACTGTACTTATTTGGTCAATTTGTACAAACCCATACGAAAGAAGACATGCTGCCCCTGGACCCATCGTTCAAGCTCCGGGGGCTCACTGCCCCACGGAAGAATTTCAGGGTGCTTAAGCCCTCTGGCAGGGCGACTAGGTCGCACTGTAAAGGATTTGCTTGAGTAAAAAAGAATTTTTAAAACAACTCTTCTCGCACTCTCTAAATGAAACTTTATTCCCTGACTCAAAAATGCTCGTGCAGGGTACTTCCGTCCACCCAAAAAGGTAGAGCTGTTTCAAAATCCTTAAATGCGACTTGAATTCCTCCGCGCATAATTTTTTTTCACAGCGACGACCATTTTACTCATTCACCTGTGGCCAACGGGCATCCGGGCGTCTTCTGGTGTTTCATCGCAGTTCCGCCTCATCAGAAAATTCTGAAACCCTAAAAGCAAAACATTGTCTGCTGCAAAAATCTGCGGCCCCAAATGGACAGTCCAAATCCACGTGACTTACGACTTGTTTAAACCCCATTTAAAATCACAGAGTATCACTGGGTGAAATACTTTTACTCTGCAGTGCACGCGGCGCATGATTTCCAAGTAACCCAAAAATATACAGTTCTTCCAGGAGGAGAGATTCGGCACGAAAAAAAAGTTGAAACTTGCCCTCTTGAATCAGAGAAGAAACGGCTCTTGATCCTGCCTCTTGAATGTGGATCAGTGAACATCAACTGTAGCGCCTCTGGTAGCAAAGCTTCTCTGAAGAGTTTGTTGCAGCCCTCGTTATTTGCACTCGTGCTATTTGTGCAGGAATTTATCAACGTGGCCGCTGCGCCTTTTGCTTCACAATCCGAAAGCAGGTTTCAACTGATTAGACTTGTTCTGCGGTGCATAGAAGAGTTTTATGAGACCAGCATTTTTCACAAGTCACTAAGTGGCGCCGTCAGAGGCATGCATCTTTGCCCCCTGCGGACATTGCGATGCAAAGCAGATGTCGCATGGATGTTGGGAATTGAGACAACTCTTTGGCTTTTTATTTAGCACCCTGCACGTTTTGCATTCGTATTGCCCTTACTAACGATGGACACAGATACAGAATTTAAGTAGATACAATGGACCAAGAGACACGTTTGTAGCGGAAAAGGGTTTAATAAAGTCACTCAGCGTCAAACTAAGCGTTCTTCCTTCTCCTCTGCGAGACGATGCCTCATCACCGAGTTCGAGTCCCATCCTAGGTTACTTTAGATCACAAAAAATAAATCGCTGCACTGTACTCACTGCAAACCTCTTAAACAAGTCTCTGGTTCAAAGATTAGTTTAAACTGAAGAACACGTGTCATCCATTTTCACTAAGGTGTCCGCTAGACATCAAACAATCGGTAGAGGTTGGGGACTAATACCCCTGTCACACGGGCATTTCGAAGGCCCTCGAATCGATAGTCTATCGACTCGAAGGCGATCGAGCGCTGCTACACGGCCAGTTTGAATGGCCATCGAGTCAATAGTCTATCGAGTCGACGGAGCAGCCCGGAACTCTATTGAGATTTCGAGGGCCTTCGAGCGTTGCCCAAGGTTGCTAGCATTGCTTTGAACGACAACAAACATGGCGGCGCCCTTCAAAGCCGGACCCCTCGCTTCGGACCGAATTCCCGTTGTTGCTGCCTTTTTCTGTCCGTTCACTGGTCATAAATGGGGCACCGGTCTTTCGCTTCGTCTCATCTTGCCTACAAGAAAACGTATAAGTGATAAATTTGCTTTCTTTTTTATTTAGAGTGACGATTCTGCCGCTGCTAGGCCTAAGAGAGTCGGTTTGTTGACAGTAATGGTTCCCGTTTTCACCACCAGATGGCGCCACTAGAGGCTCAGTTTATTTAAATGTGGAATGCGCCTGCGTTTAGCGTACGTAAGCGTGCATACGCTCGTGGTACGTAGACAGCATAAATTTATGCTCTTTTCTCACTGTATCTGTGTACGCCGCGAGCGGTGACGTGGTGCGCACAGCGAGAAGCAGCAGCGGCGCGGCCGTTCCAACTCGCCCGGGCGTCAACAGATGAGAACAGGTCCTAGTTTTTGCGGCGAGCGAATCCGCTTCGCTTGCCGGATTTTTGAACAAGTGTGAACGCGCCTTATGACTGCAAGAAAGTGTATTTCAGCATTTAGTTAAGTTTCGTCAATATATTTTTGTTATTTGCGCGAAACCGAACGTAGCGATTGTGGCGCCACACGAGCTTGGTGTAAGACGCGAGAACCATTTCAATGGCCATTGAGATTTGCCCTGTAGCAGCTGCACAACTCCCTCGAGTTCGATGGCGATCGAAAATCTCGATGGCCCTCGACTCGATCGCCATTGAAACTGGCCGTGTGACAGGGGTATAAGATAGTTTAGTTTAGTTTATGGGGTTTAACGTCCCAAAGCGACTAAGGCTATGAGAGACGCCGTAGTGGAGGGCTCCGGAAATTTCGACCACCTGGGGTTCTTTAACGTGCACTGACATCGCACAGTACACGGGCCTCGAATTTCTCCTCCAAAGAAATTCAACCGCCGCGGCCGGGATCGAACCCGCGTCTTTCGGGACAGCAGCCGAGCACCATAGCCACTGAGCCACCGCGGCGGCAGGGGTATAAGATAGGTTGTGCAGCTCCGAAGAGACTCATGTCCAGCATTCTTGGGCAAAACTTTTGAATATTGGAATATTGCAAGGTACTGTTACGGAGATAATCAAGGTAATGGTACATTCTTCTGTTGAGTAGCAATATCTTTTCTTTCAGGTATTTCCATCCCTGACATCGAGTTTTTAAGAGTGTCAGAAATCCAGTGGGGAGCGCTTCTGACGATAGCAATAACATTAATAGCAAAAAATGCAAGGCTTCCGACGGGAGATCTTCGGATATTTTGATTCCTATTGTAAAATCTTGCAATATACGAAAGAATTGCATTTATAAAATCTTTCCCGTTCAAAAATGCTTTTGTTCAGAAGTGCGTGCTATGAACCATGTCAAGCTCATGCGTGAACATTCGACAACGCGAGGTCAGCTATGCCCACTATGACTTGACTGATAGGCTGTATTCAGTCATGGACATTCACACCGACAAGTGCGCGAACTGAGTGGAATCATAAATATAGGCATCACTGTCACCGAAGTGAGCCAAGTATTCGGCATCACGTAGCGAGGCATTTCGACGGCTTTATGGTGAGACGTTTTGTAGGATCTTTAAAAATGATACAATTTAGAGCGAAAATACAAAATCACCAGGTCTTGTGATAACATCAAGCGAACGCGCTTAGCATAATCCCCCGCTAGCTTCTTCTCCTCCTCGCGGTCACATTCGCATTTGTTTGCTTTTTGTTGGCCCGCTGCTCGCATACAAAACTAGAGGATGTTTACTACATTCGAATCGGTGCTAAAGTGCGGATTTGTGGTAGGTAGAAGACGGCGGTGGCCAGGCAGTGCCGCGGGGCGGAGCAGATTGAAGTGGATGAAGACGACGCTCTCGAATGCACAGCGCGAGAGTGTGCTGCAGTTTAACACGAGACCCCCAGTGTGGGTATGTGCCATTTTTTCAAAGGCTAACAACAACAACAACAACATAACACGAGGCTTGCTGGCTGCGGCCCTTAAATGAGATTTGTTCGCGCAGCCGCGGGTTCGAGTCCCAGTCATGGGTTCTAATTCAATTTCTTTTATTGCGAAAGCAACACTACGCCAGGTCTAACCGCTCGTAGCGTGGTCCGTGGACCCCCCTGCTCCTCGAGGAGGCGCCGCCGCGCCTAACAGATGGTGTGACGTCAGCCTCTCTGTTGCTATGGCGACCCGTGACGTCAGCTTGCTCTCTCCACCGCAGTCAGGAGGAGTCGGTCGGGCCGCGCTCCTCGAGGATTCTCGCCATGGAAGTCACCGACAAAGAGTCTATATCTGAATCTAGTAGCTCTACTGCTTCCGAACAGTTTAACTCTAAGGCGACAGCCGAGCAAGCTAGGAAGAATGCAAGAAAGAGGTTATAATGTGCCCAAGAAACGGAAGAACAAAGAGAAGAACGACTGCGGAAACGACGAGAAGCCGAAGCAGCTAAGCTGTATCGAGTTCAGAAGCTGGGATTAGGCAAACTAAACCGAATGAGGCCAAGCGGAAACAACATGCTCAGGATTGATAGGAACAACGAGAAAAACGTTTGCGAAAACGACGACAATCAAAAGCAGCTAAGCAAGCCACTTCCAGTTCAGAATGTGAGTCCAGCCGTGCTATACGGAATGAAGCTAGGAGACGAAGACGTGCCGAGGAAACAGAAAAACAACGGGCCGAACGTATTGAAAAGCGGAGGAGGAGAGACTTTCGCAACCATCCAGGTTTAACCAGATCTAAACAAACCAGTTTTTCTATTTTTCATGCTTTGACGTCTAACTCAGCGGACGATCAGAATTACACGGTCCGGGTTTGAAGCCAGAGATCCCGTAGTGAAGCGCAGGTATGACTTTCTTCTGAGGCCTCCTACAAGCCGAACAGTTAGGCCGAGTTGTGCGAGTATCAACACAAAATGTTAAGGCCTGACCAGTGACGTATACACGTACCTGATGTTGCAAGGAGGTACGGCACGGAGGTAGGGACGACCAATGCGGCAAAGTCGACGAAGCAGGTAACACGCTCTTGAATGTTCCAGCGTAGGAAGCGGCCGCCGGTGCACCAGGCGTGTCTCGGAGCTCCGCGAAAAGCGTGGATCGCACATGGACCAGCACTTTGTGGACGCCGTGCCTTGGGTAGACAGGAGGAAGCTATTGGGTGTCTCTTCCGGCGTCTGTTCAGAACACCCAGTTGGCCCAGCCCCTGGAGACCGGTTACGCAAAGCGCACGAAGAACAAGTGCTATTTCACTCTGCATTTCGAGTACTCTGTGTTGGCTCCAATGTGGGCTATCTCATTAGGTTTTAGCCCGGTAGGTGGACCCCCTCTTGTAAGAGCTAAGGAGAAAACTTCACTGACTCCAGGCAAATACAAGGACATTGCGAATTTCCAAGCTCTTGTTACGGTGACATCAGACCGACAAGCCAGAGATGAAATCATATTGAGACACTATGCTGATTACGAGTAAAGAGAAACCGCTTGTCCCAAAACTAATGCGGCGCACTAGGAAAAGGGCATCACGATTCAAACTGCCATTTTGAATTTATGGAGATGCAAACTGCTGCTAGTGTGAAACCAAACTCGCGCCTTTATAAAATATGGCATGTAAAGGGGTCATCTTGAGAGTGTTGGACTACTTTTATTCCCACCTAAAGCAAATACATCAGTTATTTTATCAAAGTAAAGGCTGGCAATAAGCGTAAATCTTCATTTATAAAACGCTAGAGCGCGAAGAGGGAGAACAATCGGGGTTGATCGTTCAAATAGTAATTTTTTTTAGAGTGAATTTTGTGCATCTGTATAAAGCGGGCGAAATCGAAAAAAGGCGTGGAGCGAACCCACCCCTTGCCGTCCACCGACCGCCAACTTTCGAGTTTCACTATTCCAGCGTGCCCAGGATTTTCTAATTTCAGCTCATGCCACCTGATACGGGCTGTGTAGGTGTAATCACGCCAAAATTCTAAGCGCAGGGAAGAATAATCGAGTATTGCAAAATGGTTTGAAACTCAGCCGAGTTGTTCATGTCCTGTCAGTCATCAGCTTGAAAGTACCGCAAAACAAAGGGAAGTAACAAGTACGACAAAGCCGACTGTTAAACACTTTTCTGACACGATCAACTACGTATAATAGAAGGACAAGAGAAAGAAAAAACCTAGAAAAGGCTTATGCTCTGTCTGGGAGCCAGCAGCAACGCCCAATATCGAGTAGTGGTGGTTTTCCTCCGATGGGATCAAAAGCCATTTCTTTAGTCAACCGCTCCGTTCAGATGATTACGGAAAATAATATTAAGTGGCAAATGACAAAGGCGCCCACTTATTTCCACTGACCGAAAATAGGCAACAGCATAAAGACGGTATAAAAGAAAACGAGACGCACACTTGCGTCTCGGTCCTTTTTTTCCCGTCTTAGCTCAGTTTCATACTTTCCTTCAACATGCACCAACCAGCTCGTATTAGCCCTCTTTTTACTTCTTTTGTTTGCATTTACGAATCAACGCCCCGAAAACAAGATCTTCTTTCTTGGCCTCAAGTTCTTGGCGTTATCTCTTTAGGAAACCAGTGCATTTTACATGCTTAAGTTATCGAGTGTAGCGTGGTGGAGGACAGAAATGAATCTGACCAGGTCTTACACACGCTCTTTTCGTTCTTATCCCGGACACAGCGGCCGGGTCTATAAACTGAGAAGGAACACCACAAGCCCCTTCTTAACTAGCAGTTGATGAGCCAGTACTTTGTCCTGAATATATGCTCTTCATTTACACAATATCCAGTCCCCGAGAAGTATGGCAGTTATGTACTCTATGCACTGAACTAGAAACAGGGCTCTCACTCCAGCCGTTCACGCCAGGCGCTGTAGTTTACTGCGCTTTGTGGCAGTGCTGGCTATTGAAATAGACATATATCTAAAGTTAATGGAGTAAGTTTGCCCCTTTTTCCTGTCTGACGTGTTTGCTGCGCGCATCAACAGGCAAGAATATGAACCACTACAGTTTCGCGCCTCTTGTTTTGAATCAAATCAAACGACAAAGTTCTTCATATCTCTCATGCCCCTGATTGAAAGTCAGCGCTAGAGAATTCCTCATATCTAAATGCGCGCACAATATAAAGCAATGCTAAAGCCGCAGTGATAGAAGTAAAAATGAACCTGTTGTGGCTGCTCATAAAAAAGTTTTATTTCGCCACTTGATACATTCGCGACACAAAATAATGCATCATATTTTTTTGCTGAGGACTTCCAGTTTTTTATTTTTTGTAGGTTTTCACCACTGAATTGTCTTCCCTTTTAAAACCCATTTGAATTTTTCGTTTTAATTTTGTATGCAACAGGATGACATTTTAGCGAATGAAGAGTAGAAAAGTTTTTATCTTCCGAGGAGGAGGGTGTGTTCAGGGTGAAAATGACATCGTAACTAGGCATCTGAACTGCGTAGTGATGCATATTTTGTCAATAAAACAAACGATTTCCTGCCGCGAATATAACCAGTCACCATCCCACTGCCATCCAGGGGTCCTATTTTGTGACGATTTGTTTGGTTTTCATTTAGTTTGGTTCTCTGCCAGTGTGTTGTTCTACCGATGACGTAGATATTGGGGGTTTACCCACGTTGTTGGTAGCAAAAACACGCACATGATGCATCTTGCTTAAACGCGCTACACGCCCGTGCCAACGGTGACGAATGACGGAAGATGAAATTGCGTTTGACCTGACTTACGCGCTTTTTCGGCGCTAATACCGTCTCAGGAAGGAAACAGAGCGCTGGTTGTACGACGAATGGACTAATCATGGTGCCTCTGACTAGGCCAGACTACATCAGGCGCTACTACTGCGGCTGGGGACGGCTCAGTGACCAAGGGCTGTATTTTTAACAATTCACCTAATTTCTGATTGCATTTGACCGTTACGTCAATCATAAAAAAAGCAACAGAAAGAGGGGAGGCAAACGACCCAACCCGGACGACCGGTCTGGTCATGGCGCCGGCGCTGGTCGCTCTCCTACCTCCGCGTCCTGTGCGGTGGAGCCACACGGACCATGCTTCGCCAATTTGTCACATAACTGACGTCATGCAGATTCTTTGCCGAGTCTGTTTTAGGGGCGACAAAGCTCGCCAGACGTCTGAAAGGCGCTGACGTGCTCCGTGATTAGTCGCGGTCGGCGCCGGTCCACCAGTGCGACATTGCCGCCGTACGCGTTTACGCAATCAGGTGGCATCATGGGCAGGTTTCTATCACGACCAGCGTGACCCCTTCTTCCACGGTCTATGGGAGGAGCAACCGATGGCGGAACACCGACTGAAAGAAAAATGAAATAGACCACTAGAAAATAAATGCGGCCCCAGAGCGTCTGTGCTCGTGATGGATCGTTTGCTCCCCACATCCGGTTCCTTTCGTCACGATGCATGTCATGACCAAATTAAACTAACTAATAAGGCCCATCTTTACGTCTAATGCGTTCCGCTTCCGCTTCATACCGCTGAGATAAACGGGACCTTCACCACTTGAGGGCATCGCTGCGTGGCGCATACCTGCTTCGTGCTGTCGGCGGTGCTAGGCCTTGGACAGGGACACCAGAGCGCGGCGTTCGGGTGCACGCCCTCGCGTAGACGGCAGCTGCGGGGAGCCACGAGTGCGACCAACGTCCTGGATCCGCCGTCCATCCCGCAGCAGCGTTTCCGCTCCGCGTGGTGGCAGTCGGCGTATGGCGGATGGTGCCGCCCCCTCTCAGTTACGGGCAGCCAGTGCGCGGCGTCCCCGAGGCTCATCACGATGCCGCCATCCCTGACATCTTGTCCGGCGCTCTCCCGTTGACTGCCTTTGATGGCCATGATGACTGGGGTACTCGGCGTCGGCGGGATGCCCCGAACCGAATAATCTTTGGATTTCTTCTGTGCGGGGAGAACGTATGCATAAGGACGACGGCAATCATCGTAGTGTTCTGAAGGGCGCGTTCAAGAGCATGTGGTAAATTAGACCACAGACGTAAAAGGTCTCTGCAAAACTGCGGTTTACTCATTCCTACATCGTTCTCAGTTGATGACTATTCTTCGCCTCACCAAGGCTATCAAAAGATGCATCATCGCTACAACACGTAAGTTGTTCAACATTCCTCACACTCCCCAGCCGTCGGACTTACACGTTCATCCTAAGCCAAATATACGAGAGAAGTGTGGCTATCTGGACCGGTGGCACACGCTTTCCCGAAAAAGAATTGGCGCAAAAAAAATGGGATGGTGAAAGGAGGACCACAGAAGCGCACGGTTGGTGAAAGGGAAACAACAGACTGCGCGCGTGTCTTACCTCCTTTTCTTTTTTGCGCTATTCCTTTTTAGCAAAAATACGTGACTAGAGCCCCAGTGCTCTTGCCCAAAAAAAAAAGAGCGTTAACCGCCGTACCATGCAGGGTGAACCTCCGGACACGGATGAATAGTACACAGATTCTTGCTATCACAGTGATATGTGCGGCTAGGCTGTCACCAGACCCACACTCTCACTATACTGGCACGAAGCAACGCCCGCGTCTACGTACGGCGGCCGAAATTTGTAACTGCTGCGGTCATCATTTGCCCCTCATGCGACCGCAATCAAACTTTTAATTCGCACACCTCACGCTGTTGAAAATATTTGGAAGATTTCAATTTATGATCTGAACACTATCCGTCACGCGAACACCGCAAGCAATTGCAAGAAAAGACAACAACCTGCAAGAGCTCTGGAACCACGCTAGTGCTTTTAGGTCTGTTCTTGCAATTTTGGCGCGTAGAGAGGCTGCTATTTTAAGCCAGGCGCCAAATGAAAAGCTGATGGCGCCCCAGTATAAAATAATGTACAGGGCTCGTCGGACACCCTTCACCCCTCGTCTCAGATGCTGCCGGTTTAATGCAGACTCGATATGGGGTATACCACGAACACCCAACACAACCTTCCCGAAAACTTGCAGCTTAGCTTTCGAGGCACCTGGCTCGAATAGCCAAGAAAGCAACTCGCAGACACAATGCAGCCGCTTCTAAACGAGAAACTTTATGATGTGCACCCTAGCAATGTTTTTCCCACTCTAGCCTGTACTGTTCTCACTACTTCGTATAGGAACAGGGCTAGGTCACTGGGATGAGTGCTAAGCGTATATTAATTTCATACACTCTACCGTCCTCCACTGCGACTGTTTGGCTCAACTGCACTAAAGGTGCGACCAATTGTTGCTATTGGTGCACAGAAAGCAGACGGAAGCGCATATCGCGTGGATCACAGAAACGAAGGCTGAAAATACACGGCACCGCGGCATCACTCACCTTGATCGCGTGAGACGCGAACGCTGCGTCTGCCGCGGCCTTGCACCATTCGGCCCTTTGAAAATATAGCCAGATTCCCTGAGCCAAACATAGGCGATGGTTATCCGATAGTGCTTAAAGTCCCTCAGTGTTTACAAAAAAGAGGGATACCGATACCTATACCGGCCCAGGAACGGGTGGCTTCACCGGCTCACGTGTGTCGGCGGTGCGGGCTCAGCGTGCTTGGTCAAGCTTGTGAGGGAACGCTAAGCTCACCCGTAGTCCCGGCACGAGAGGATGGCCCATTGAGGAAGCAGCCCCAGGAGTACGCGCCTTCAACATATACTCGCCTTCAACGCGGCACATTAGCATGGAAGGCATGGAAGGACATTGCCATTCGACATTACTAGCAACCTGTGACGATGATTCTCCTAACGTTTGGGATACAGAGCATGTTCGTTGGATAACAACTTATCAGTGCTCCGCGTGGCGAAAGTAGAACTGCATCTGAAGGCTGAGCACGCTCAAACGCAAATGTCTATTGCGCCTCCTCCGAGTCGTGCAAGCGCGTCGGGGCTGTGGAGATTCCCAGAGACCGAGCTCACTGAATGCGGCAACTTCATCTAGTAGGTCCGATCTCAGCGCTCAATTTTTATAGGGGCGAAACAGAAACTTCTAAGCGAGTCAAGGCATTCGGCATTCGTGCAAAAAAATCTAGCGATTCAGTATAAGCTCGACGGCTGTCCCTACCGGTTCGCTCAGAACACAAGCTTAGCTGCGGAGCGGGAAACGCTTAGCTCACGTAAGTTTAACGCCTGGTAACTGAAATTAGCGAGTGCGGAAGCTACGAGTCATATCTCTAGCTATCAAGTTAAAGTTCTCGGTGTGTGAGAACGCCGCATGTAAAGCGTTTTCTCTTACCTTATGTTGGTCGCGACGCAGCCAACGCAGAACACCTAAGAACGGCTGCGCTGCACACGGAGAAGGCGCGAGGCCGCCCGCTCTCGTAGACGCGAGGCGCGAGGTTTCCGGAGCATGTGCTGGTAGAGTAAAAATAGTAAGTAGAACGTACAGACGGAGAGAAAAAGAAAAGAGGCAAAAATTCTGCGAGTCAAGAAAATAATAATTAAAATCACTCAACATCCGAAAGCACCGCAAACAAGCCAGATTTGGCCCACGGTGGTGAACACTTCGTGTCCTGGCCGAGTAATCTCGCGAAAGAGGTGCGGCAGCGGTGGGAGGACCACTTGAAATAAAATGCGGCATTCAGAAACCGAGAGTCGTGGAAAAGGAGCAGTCCTTTTTGCTTCTGCTCGTGCAGTTTTCTATATTCTATATTTAAGCGCTGGTAAAGCAAATGACATAACTGGCACACTTTTCAAATAACGAACAGCATGCCAAATGCTGATTTGGCTCAAGAGATGGAACGTATTTGCTGTAAATGTTTGCAATCGTAATATGCTTGTATTGCTCGAGCAAACCAATCCTGAACATCTATGACTCAGTTTAGCCATTGGAATCTCAGGTTGCTTTCTAGTTTCTATCCAATGTTTCTTTTCAGGTTTGCTGTCACTACGTATGTCACTCTAGAGGTAATGTAGCAGGCAATTTTGATGAATAAATTGGGATGAATAAAGACAATTACATACAAGACATTAAGAAGACAGCACTACGGGCCTTGCGTGAACATGTGCTCTTCCCGCGATGAGAAAGACTAATGTGATGCGCATTGTGCAAATCCACAACCCGCAATTAGGAGAAGAAGAAAATATTTTGAGGCCTTACAAAAGCCATTGAGGTTGCGAAATTGCTACAAAAAGGTCTCTTTGCTGATATCGTGTTCACACTTGCGTGTATCATTTGGTATGGCTCAAAACGACGAGGACTCCCGGCACAAATCAAGGACGCCATGCTCTCTGTTTTTTATTCCCTCTAGCTATTTGCTGGGACGTGCTGGTTACATTGTACATTTTGAAAACTGTACTGGACGTAATATGTCTTTTTAGGATGAGAGTGCTGAGAAATGTACAGCACTATTCTTTATATATCCCACTTTGAAGACGTCAAGCCATCGTCGTTAGCGCGTCCAGCAAGTGACGCTCGGTGAGAGTTCATAAAACTTTTCCAGGTTTTTACTGCGAGCGTCATCTTGTCCTATAAAGAGAAAAGCCGGCGGCGCATATGTGTCTGTGTACTCGCAGGTGGTGCAGAAAATCCCAGCGATAGCAAGAAAAATAGGGTGACGTCTTCAAGTGGGCGTATGGCGCACACTGCAAGCCAAGAACCGCCACTTCAGCGAAAGCTCTATACGTCGTTCGTCTATATATTCCCCCCACTAGCAGACCAACACGTAGCGCCAGTTTACCCAATATTCGTACCAAAACTATGACGAAACTGTTTGTCGTACACCGTACCGGTTGGCGCCATACGATTTCTGGTTGCGTATTGCTTACAAGTGCTAGTCAAGTTTGAGGCTAGGTTGCGATTGTGATTCTAGCCGTCATCATATGCACCTGCAGTTTATGGCTTCACAGATTTTCGTATCAAAATTGTGATGCAACCGTTCGTCGCATACCGGGTTCCAGGTGGTGTCATACGCGCGCGTGTGTGTGGGCGTCCCAAACAACCGAACCTCTACGTTTTGGGTACACAACATGCTAACTCGGCCAACCTCATCGCCTTGCAGTAAAGAGCACGGACATTTGCCGTCAGGTGCTCACCCAATACGCAAACAAGTAAACTCGTAGAGAAGAAGTTTAATGCACGTACGAAGATTACGCGTAAACAATGCGTCCAGGAACCTTAATGGTTTCGTATTACCACAGGTAAGCAAACTGAAGTGCCTCTGCCGAAGATTTAGTTAATGCGGTGAAATTATGGCAGAGATCTTTTGCTCAAACGTCCTGGGGCCGCATTATATAAGCTGTCCATATCCGTTGTCGTTTTCGCGTCCATTCGGTCCTCTGTCAGTGGTCGTTCAGGTATGCGCGCGATTGGCAAGCGTCCGGGGCCAGCGGCCCGGCCACTGGCTGGTTGGCGACAGGACCTCACCCTTTTCTGCATATCGCAGGCAATGGTAGCCAGTGGTCAGGGCCGTTCTCCTGATGTTGACAGAGCACCGCGATGCACTTCACCATTCACTGCTCATTGCATCCAGTTTCAGCCAATGGTAAGGTCCGCTCGCTAACAACCCCATAGTCGGGTCGCTTGCCATGGAGGCTTGAAAGGCGCGGCTATATCTGAGTGACCACTGAGAGAGGACTGAATGGATGCGAAACGGACAACAGAAAACAGACAGCATATAGAATGCAGCCCCTGATGTGCATCTGAGGAGATCTCGCAGCATTAATTCAAATGTAACAGTGTAAAAAATCGCAGGACGGCTACGAGTTCTAACGTGAATGACCCTGCGTTATCTGGATCGTTGTTGGCCAAGTGATGAAGACAGCAACTAGAGTCGCCTCAGGGCCCGCATTTTTTCTTCGCCCTTACACGAAAGCAGCATTTTTCATGTCAGTTTTGCATCTGTCCTGCGGAGGACCTACTTCATTGTATCTCGTGTCTTGCCGCCTTTCTTGTGTCCTCACCCTTTGCTCTATTTTGACGAGGTTCCGCACACTTTGACACTGTATCTGGAGCTTGGTTGTAGACAGGTTAAGATTCTGAATTGCTCTCACGGTCGCCGCTGCTCGAGCACCCCTCCTCATCACCTTCGTAAAAGAAGTAATCTTCAGCTAAGTACAGTGCATACCAAATTGCCTTAACTGTAAACCTTTTAGCTGTAGTATGCAGGGAGACCGCGCGTCACAATTTCATAAGAGCAGGCGAGCTGAAGTGGCTTTCCTCATAACCAAAACTGTAGGGCGCAACTTCGTGGTCAGCCGTTTCCATCCATACGGAGTACATGCATCTTCATTCTCGCTGAAATGGAAGGCAGCAGCTAGACAGCATTGCATGCTGGAAGGCGATGGTAATGACAGTAATGGTAGCATTAATAAGATGTTAATCTCAGCAGGCAGAAGCTATGTGGAAACTTCCCGGTGAGCGTGCCTTCAAGTAAATTTACGCACAGGTGAGACGCTGTTTCTCTTTGCGAGTAATTTTTGTTCCAGGTCATCGGCTCCCAAGCTAGAAGTAGCGGCCCATACACCAGTGCGGCCCTAAATAAGTGTTTAAGTAACTAGAGCTTATTTAATAAAGCCGTCGCGGTGGATCAGTGGTTATGGCGCTCGGCTGCTGACCCGATAAACGCAGGGTCTGTCCCGGACGCGGCGGTCGTATTTCGATGAAGGCGAAGTTCTAGAGGCCCACGTACTGTGCGATGTCAGCGCACGTTAAAGAACCCATGATGGTCGAAATTTCCAGAGCTTCATAGCCTGAATTGCTCTGGGACGTTAAACACACATAAAACCAAAAAAAAAGTTGATTTATTAAAATGATCTGTAATATAACATCGCAGTGGTCACCTAGTGCTAGGAGCACACGCACGTTTTCGGAAAGTGCCAGTTGGTGCCGGACTCTTATGCCGGAGCTGCATTTTTGTTTTTGTCGGTGAGTGCCCGAAGGTAGAGTTTTGTGGTTGCGGGGTTCGCAACGGGACATGCATTTTGAGCCGTGGGTTCCAGGAGATGCATTTTCACTGCTCAGGTCTGCTGTCGGTGTCCCGCCGGATATTCCCGCCGAACCATGACATTTCAGCGATAATCTTCGCAGCTTATCTTCATCGTCATCAACCACCAGAAGTCATCTTCATCGTCTTCCCATGCGTCATCGGCGTTTTCAGTTGTGAGTTCCGGCCGCTAGAGGCACTCCCACGCTCCAGGGAGTAGGGCACCGAGCGGGCATCCATGCACCCTATCAGAGCGCGCGGCCGATGATCTGTTGTAGAGCGCTCGTGATTGGGGGGGGGGGGGATTCGAGGGGCCAGAAATGAATGACAAAGTGCAGCATGCGCATGCGCTCCCCCACTTACCGTGCATGGCTCGGCTTCGAACGTACGCCGTCGCCGGGATTTAGCGAAATGATGCTTCTGCTGGTCACGCAGTAAAAGACGCAGGACTAAAAGAAGACGGACGTTTGCAGTCAGAAGTAATAGGATAGAGAATAGACAGAAAATAAGTCTTGCTCGTTTTCAGTGCCAGCGTAGTGGGCGCATTGGCTGAAGTTCGCAATATCTGTCAGTAGAGAAATATTGCAAGGCTATCATGTTCCCCACTGGATGTGCGAAAAAGACGTAACAAGTTTATCTGGGTGGCTGACGGTCGATGATGTTTGGTACGACAGAATCATCTACTGGCTACTAAACGCCCGCCTCAATCGCGCGCAACAATTATACTGTTCGATGAATAAAATTTTTCCTTCTCATGGTCTCACCCTCCATTTAGTTGTCGCTCTTCAGGAGTCCAGTGGGACTTAGTAACACTGGGGGATTGATCAAAAATTGGGAGGCGAAGTTTTGCGAAAAATTTGGGAAAGAAAAAAAATGTATAAAAAAGGATAACACCTACAAGTTCCCGTATACCTTCGAGGTTGTCTTCTTGTTCTCGATTACCTTTATCTTTCCTTCCATCCTCTCCTGGGTAACGTAAGTGGTCGATTTAAGCTCCAAGCTGTGTGGATAGATATTAAATATACACTACACATGTATGGTTCGTCAAGCTGTGTGAACAGATATTGAATATTAAATTTACATGGCTAGTTTTCCCTGCTGTCCTGGTGTAGTCTACACTGTAGACGCAGGGCATTGCCAAGGACGCAAACGTGTTGCATCGAAGACCGGGGCCCGTTTGCGGGGAGAGTAAACTCTCAGACATGTTTAAGAATGGGCAGAAACTTATTTCTTTGTCCCTAGCCCGCTCCTATTTCGCACGTAGCCATGGAAAACACGAGGGACCTTCTCGCCACATGTTTTGGAGCATGAAGCCTTTATCAGCGAAACCAGCTCGCTTTACAGCGAATTTGTTTTGGTTCTGGCGTTGTCTTCTTCCGGAGCATTAATTACTCCGGTCCAATAATTGCCAGTTGATAGTTTGCTCTCTATGTTATTTTTCTTGTTCCTTCGTAACCTCAGTAGCGCGCATTTTTTCTTTTCTTCGTATTGTGGAAAGAGAACTATTTCAACGGTTCTCCTTCATGCTGGTCACAACAGTGCATACCTTGCGGCGAATAAAGGCACCTAAAGGGATACTTATTACAAAGACGTGCCTGGTTTGTGCAAGCGAATTTATACGCGGAGGTTCTGTTAACGAAATAATGCAAGTTTAAAACAAGTCTATATTCGCAGGCGAACCGATGTGTGCTCGGTACGTGTTTACGAAACGCACTGCCCTCCATTTTACTCAGTAATTATGATGATGATGATAATTATGTCCTCAGGCTTAATGACCCATACCCACGGCGGGGGATTGGCCAGGGTGCTAGCGGATACGAACGCACTCATGCGTAAGGAGAGGAGAATTTGGATAACTTTGGGTCTTGAGGCTAGAAGGAGGATTGATAGCTGGGCAAGTTTGTAATAATTCATCGTGGGAGGTAGAGCGCGAACAAGACGAAGGACGAAGCAAGAAGACTACACAGACGCTAGCCAAAGCTCAGAATTTGCGCAAAACAAATATACGGAAAAGAAAAAGCAGTGAATTCACATTCTAGCAGAGGAATCTGCCAGATGAAATTATATAATCGTGAATATAATCGCCCACTGATTTCAGAGCATATCCCTTGGCGCTTGCCTCGAAGGAATCGGAATAGTTAGAGGAAGCCCGAGTCGAGCCAGGGTGATCTTGAAGTAAATTCTACGGACAGCAGCGAACCGCCGGCAGAAGAGGAAAAAGTGATCTATGGACTCAATTTCACCACAAGACTCACAAAGGTTGGTTATCGATAACTCCGATCGGCGTAAATAATGATTTATGCGCAGTATCCTGCAGCGCAAGAGTGTCATGGACACCTCACATTGCGTCGAACTGTACTATCAGCGTCAAATGAAACGCGAACAAAACACCTGAAACACGAGCACAAAAAATCAAGCATATTAGAGGCTGGAGATGAAATACAGCCGTGGGCTATCAACATTTCAGAACAGCGGTCTTTTCGGCTACGATGGGAAAATCAACTGCTCATGTATTTTGCCTCCCTAGTATAATATCTGCGAGTTGTGCTGTTCGCGTTTCAATTGGCTTTTTCGCGTTTCAATTGACGCTGATAGTACATCCGTACACTCCAAGGAAATGCCAGGTGTTGAAAATCCACTGCAGCAAAGGGAGGCTCATGGCTCAAGGAGTGGAGACGCTGAAATTGCTGAAAGCATGGTAGAGACAAGTAGACAGTATTTGGGACGAACAGTACAACAGGTCCACCAAGGGTGGACTTTGCTAAAAAATCAGCCCACTCATTAGAAACAATGCCACAGTGCCCAGGGACCCAGCGAAAGCGTGCTTCTCTAATATGCGGAGGAATAAAAAATTCAAGGGAACGGCTCACAGGAGTTCGCTCGAGTTTTCGAGCGCTGTAGAGACGGAAAAGCTGCCTGAAGGTATCATAACCTGAGTGAAACTGCAGGGAATCCTTATTAAGGCCAAATCAATGGCCAGAAACTCAGCGACAAAAATAAAGGTATAGTCAGGGGCGCGAAATGAATAACTCCAATCAGGAGCCCTTGATCAAATGCCAATCGCTGCCTTTTCATATTGCTGGAAGGTTGTATAAATGGCAATATGGTTGGGAAAATTGTCTAGGTACTCCTCTAAAGCGAATTTTACACATTAGCGGACATATTCTTAGCATTCCTTGGGAGGACGTTGTCAGAGGAGACTGCCGTATCAGCCCGCCTGTGGCTAACTAGTACTAAAGAACTTATTCATACAGAAATATTTGAAAGAAGGGAATTAGTGAGCACAACCAGAGAGAGCTTATACCGAGGCCATGTAGTACCAAAGAAGAGATTTGTGCTCGATATAAATATGGGGTTAGTCAATCCAGGAACCGGCTCCAAAGACCTTAAAAAAGTCCGCACAGTGAGAAGCTGAAACTGCGAATTTAGATCAGGTATCCACGCCTCCAAGTACAACTCAGCATTAGCCACTGTTTTAGGCAGACCTAAGCAAAGGCGCAGAGCGCGCAACTCCTTAACAAACAGGGTTTCAAGCCTGTACATTGGGCACAACAAAGGAGAACGGTGCCGAATTGAAGTATTGGCCATTCATAGGCCTTATAAAGAAGGAGTAGAGTATCCCGACGCATACCGAATTTTTTTGTAGCTGATCCTCATCAACTGGCCAAGGGCGCGCTCGACTTTACGCGCAATGCTTATAATGTGGGGCTGCCAGTCTGAATGCGGCTCATATATTATACCAAAGTATTTTAAAGAATCAACTTGCGGGATTAGAATAGAGTGATACGACAAAGAAATGAAAAGTGGGGATGCCTGTGGGAAAACATGGACGGCACACTTGCTGACATTTAACGTTAACTTCAGGCTGTCTAGCCTAACTTCCAGAGCATTTGAACACTCTTGCAGCAATTGATACAGGATGTGAATATTTTTTACAGAAGCGAAAAAAGCAGCATCATTCGCATACACATCAACTTTGACGACTGGGTGAATAAGGATTTCACGCATTAGTATGTTAAACAATAACGCTGAAATAACGAAACCTTGTGGGACACCTCTAGACTGGGCGTATGTGTTAGAAGTTAACGTAACCTTAGAGCAAAAGAATGATATATTCCTTAAAGGTGCACTGAAGAGGATTCTGAACTTGTCTTTTTGCCGCGGGAACTCGATCTACACGTTCCTAGCATTCTTATAAACTGTGACTTATTGCCCAGTGTGGCCGATTTCCCTAATTAAATCGAAGCAACGTCCGGCCTTTATTTTTTGAATTCTCCCCGTACGGTGGACGGAGTCGACCAACGCGTGAAGTGCCTTTCAGCCAGCTCCGTGGAGGCTTTGCTTTCGCCTTATTTTGTTTTTTAGGTTTCCATGAATAAATAGTTTCCTTCGCAGATAATATAGCCGCAAAATAAGCCCGAAGAAATAAAAATACGCGCGGACTATTTGCTACTACGGACTACTACGTATTACTCTACCGACGGCAGAGCGGCAAGCCGCCACGGGACTGGGTGAAAGGCGCTCCACGCGTTGGTCGACTCCGCCCACCGTACGGGGGAGAATTAAAAAAAAAAAAGGCGGGAGCCGGACGTTAATTCGATTTAATGAGAGAAATCGGCCACACAGGGCAATAAATCGATGTTTCTAAGAAAGCTCAGAAGGTGTAGATCGAGTTCCCGCGGCAAAAAGACAAGTTCAGATTCCTGTTCAGCGCACCTTTAAGAACTCTCTGATCCACGCGAAGAGGTACAAAGGCGGTTGTACGTCAGCTAGTTTATAAAGCAAAATGCTGCGCTCAACACTGCCATACGTGTTTGAAATATCTAACGTAACCAGAGCTGATACATCATTTTCCCTCACAGCAACCTTAATACGGCTCTCCAAGACTATGTGCGCGGTCCAAATCGAACACCCAGGGCGGAAACCAGTCTGGGCATCGCTAAAACCTTGTAAACAGTAGCCCCTGCCTTTAGGTTTTGATGATGATGATGACGATGATGATGTCCTTTGGCTTAATGGTTTTCTTCTTAATCTACTACTTCTTTCTCTTCTTTTAATCTCCACCGGAACCTGCCCTACAGCATACTTCGATGTATATTCTGCCGCGAACGCTCAAAGGCACGGGTGACCTCCATATTTGTGCACATCAGCTTGGAGCCGTCTATAGTGCGGATGCGCGAGTATTTCCGCGCTCATTTGGCGTGGCAACTTTAAATGGATACCTGCATTAAAATAACACGTACCTGCCGTAGGAATCAAACTGAAACCATCTCCCGACTTTTTGGAGCACTTGAGTGGACTTGAAGGGCGGTGATGGAACTTATTGGGAAATGTGCACGCATTGCTTGTCGGAAGGGAATTTGCTTGGAGTGCTCGCAGAGTTTCGAGACAGTAAAACTAGTGATAAATGAAGATTCCGATGGCAACGGAGGACCCTAGCGCAATGGGCGCATCACTGGTGTATTTCGCTCCAACAAAAGGCTTGACCATCGTACCCGCGATGACACTAAACATGTTTAAAATGCATTTTCTTCGTGGTTCTGCGAGCCGCAATTATGTGTTCTCTCCTTGTAGAAGAGCCCAGTTCTGGACGGTCGAATTTCCAGCTAGTCCTGTTACGTACACACACTATTAAGGCGAAAACCTTTGTTGGCTATGTCGACGATTTCGCGTCCGCAAAACGTGTCGGCAGCGATATCTCCGTTTGTGCGAGAGTTAAGCAAAAAAGAATGATTTTGTATGATAAAGAATGATTTAAGGATGACGCACGTCAAAATTTCGTCGATCGGAAGCGATTAGTTAATTAATTAGAGCCAAAAATGTCACTTAAGCGTCAAGATAGTATCGGACGTCTAAATAGAACGAAGACGTGAAAACAGTAGCAGACGTCAAAATTGCGGGAAAAAACGCAACCACGTCAACTAAAAAAATGAAAATATACCAAAAAAAGATGATGCAACACTTGGTAGCGGTGACGTCGAGCCAACGTGGTTGCCATGGCGACGCATGACGTCGCGCCATGGCATCATGTCGTGACTAGGGTGGTCCCACAGTGACGTCATAGGAGAAAGCGCGATGCGTGGGAGGGTGGGTGTGCGGTAACCGCGCGCCAACATGGTTGTCATTGTGACGCGTGACTTCATGTCACCTCTTTGAAATGGGGTCGCTGACGTCTTGGAGGAGCGGTGGTCGGATAAAAAAGAACCTTCTAGAACGCTTGTGCATGCCGTTTCCGCTCCAGCGCTTCCTCTTACGTCAGTCGTTGCCTCGCCGCCCTCGAGTGCGCGTGCTTCTTGAAACCTGACCGACAAACAGCGATTTTCTCGCGAAAAACCTGCCAACGGAGCCCGGCGGCGGCCGTTCGCCGCCGACCAAGCCGTGCTAGCTGGCGGTCAGCCGCTCACTGGAAGCGGCGAATGCGAGCTGTCAGCGTGGACCAATGAGGGCGCTCTGCTCCAGCACCTCGCTTCCGCCCGCCGCTTTTGATTCTACGAACCAACCACAGTGTACATGGCGTCCAAATCTTCGCGCACCGAGTATTAAGGCGCGATCACACTTGCCCCAAAATCCGGCGAGCGAAGCGGATTCGGCCGCTTTTGACGCCGACCGGGGCGGAAAGCGGCGCGGCGAGGTCGATCGGTCCATACCGATTTCCGCCACGCGGCGACAAACATGGCGGTGCCCTTCGAAACTGGACCCCTCGCTTCGGACTGAATTCTCGTTGTTCCTGCCGTTTTCAGTGCGTTCGCTGGCCGTAAATGGAGCACCGGTCTTTCGCTTCGTCTCACCTTGCCTATAAGAAAACATTTAAGTGATAAATTTGCTTAATTTTTTATTTAGAGTGACAATTCTCCCACTTCTAGGCTTAAGAGGAGAGTCGGTTTGCTTACAGTAATGGTTCACGTCATCAGAACCAGATGGCGCCACTATAGGTTGAGTTTATTTTTGCGTCTCTGCAAGCATACGCTGAACTAAAAGTGGGAATGCGCCTGCATTTGGTTTGGTTTATTGGGGTTTAAGGTCCCAAAGCAATTCAGGCTATGAGAGACGCCGTAGAGAAAGGCTCCGGAAATTTCAACTACCTGGGGTTCATTAACGTGCACTGACATCGCACAGTACACGGGCCTCTAGAATTTCGCCTTCATCCATATTCGGCCGCCGCGGCCGGCATCGCACCCGCGTCTTTCGGGTCAGCAGCCGAGCGCCGTAACCATTGAGCCACCGCGGCGGATACGCCTGCGTTTAGCGTACGTAAGCATGCATACGCTTATGGTACGTAGACAGCGTAAATTTGCTCTTTTCTTACTTATCTGTGTACGCCGCAAGCGGTGACATGGTGCAGAAAAGCGAGAAACAGCAGCGGCGCGGCGGTTCCGCCCCGCCCGGGCGTCGACAGATGAGAACAGTACAGGCGCGTTCACACTTGGACATTCGGTGACAGGAGAGAGCGGAATCCGCCGCCGCGGCAGAAATTCGGCCGAAATATCCAGCGAAAAGCCCGCTCGGTCAAGGACCGATCTCTGCCGCCGGAAAAAATTCCGCCGATTCTCATCAGCCAATGGGGCAGCGAGTACGAAGTTGCATTCCCGCGGCGACAAACATGGCGGCGCCCTTCGATGCATGAAAACTCGCTTCGGACTGGATTCATCAATGTTACTGCCTTCTTCAGCGCGTTCACTAGCCATAAATGGGCAACCTGTCTTTCGCTTGGTCTCATCCCGCTGTTGTGTTTCTGCAACCCCCCCCCCCCCTAACTCTCTTTGTGTGTTCCCGTCACACCTGTGTCCACTTAGGCCATGCCCAGAGGCAGTGGTCTTCATGAAGCACGTGCTCCCATGCAACCTCATGACAGGTGGAAAACGAACAAGAGGGAGGTATTCAGCTCCTGGATTCCTGGTACCACCACTTCGGACCACGTGGGCCCGATCATGCAGCTACCGTGAACATTCATCGAGGTCGACAACCTCGCGACGACCATGGGAAGTTGGATGCTTGGAATGCCCCTCCGAGCCTCAGCGGATTAGTGTAGCAGGAATGTCAAAAGGCCATTGTCAGCAAAACCCCAGCGAAATTCCTTGAACGGAGTGCAGCGGCGACGAAGGCAGGCGAGGCCCAGGAGCTATTGTCCGAGCAACCACCGTGAATGCGGAGGCGACTTGGCGGCGCCGGTCACGCTGGCGGATAATTGAAGAATTCTGTGTCCCCGACTCGCGTTCTGGGAAATCGGCGGGGAGGCAAGTTCATTCCCCTGCTGGAAGACTTCGGGAGGTTCCTTTCCCGCTGGGCTGGTTGAGTCAGCATTCTCCCCCTCTCATCGACCCAGCTGCGTTAGAGTGGAAAAGCTCGCACCTGCCCAGCCGTGGGTGGTGACAAGAACGTCCCCTTCGGTCCATCGGATTGGACAGTGCTCGTCGACCATTATTCCCCAGCCAGGGATCTGGGGAAACCGGACGATATTTAACTGGGCCGTGAGTGTGGCCGAGAAGCCTGCTAGCTCCAGTCGACTACGGTTGACGAAGACGTTGCCCTTCCACTGAGAGCCATTCTCAGTGCCGCTCTATGTAATTAATGTAAATATGTGATTACAGTTTTTCCTTCACTTCCCCTACTCCCCGTCTCCGGCCCACGATTCCTTCCTCCTTCGGCACTGCGGCGGTGATCCTGGACCCGATGCCTGGTGGGACACGCTTCTAGCATCGACAAATATATCACCGCCAATAAGAAAACGTTCGAGTAATTAACTTGCTTTATTTTTTATTTAGAGTGACAATTCTGCCCCCCCCCCCCCCCTTTAAGCTTAAGAGAGCGTCAGTTTGTTGACAACAATGGTTACCCTCGTAACCTCCAGATGGCGCCACTAGCCTAATCATCGTTGCATCTGTTTTAAACATGGAGGAAGGAAAATTTGGGAGCTTTTTCCTTCCTCTAAGGTTTTAAAAGTGAGATAGAAATAGCGTAACCATCGGCAAAATAGCAGCATTTTGCGTACGTAACCGTGCATACCGTTATAGTACGTAGATAGCATGGATTAACCGCTTGCCATATCTGTGTACGCCGTGAGCAGACGACGAGCGGCGACGTGGTGGACGGGAAGTGTGAACGAGGCAGCATTTCGGCGGCGGCGCATTTCGCTGGCCGTCGCCGCCGAAATGCCCTAGTGTGAATGCGCCATACTAGTTTTTGCGGCGATCGAATCCGCTTCGCTCGCCGGATTTTTTGACAAGTGTGAACGCGTCCTTACTCTGCCTACTGTAGCCTACGGTCTGATAAATAAAGACAAAATTGATAAAATTTAAATAAATATGAATAATATTTTGTTTCCTTTGCCGCCCTCGAATAAACAATGGTTTTCGAATAAGTTTAAAAATCTTTTTTCGTTGCAGTTTACTAAGATTAAGGCCATGCCGTTGTTAGCAACACTGAAATCAAGACGGCTGCGGTCTGGCGGCGGTCGCTTGTCTTTCTCCGTATGTGGTGCAGTACGGCGACAGCGCATCGGCGTTCCGCCGCACAGCATGAAATTCGCAGCGTCTGTTCGATCCATGTGTGTCGGCCTTTAGAGTGTGTGAATGGTTTGCACACGTTAGCGCGATTAGGGCGCCCTCACGGCCTACGAAAGGCGACGAGTGCGAAGGAGGAATCAATGCTTTCGCATTCTCCCAATGCGGGTCGCCGCAGAGATCTCTAACGTTTTTTGCACTAAGCTAACCAGTCACGCTGCTGATGCTTTACTAAAGCTATATTGTAGAGAAGGATGTGAAAATTCGTCCACGCCGACAAAGCCACTACGACGTACAGCTGAAATGTTGCATTGCAGAACGTGCTCAACAGAATGGGGAATGCCAAGCCACATCAGTGGACGAGGTAGGCAGGAAACAAAGCAAGTTCTGCCGCCGCGGTGGTTAAGCGGTTATGGTGCTCGGCTGCTGACCCGAAAGACGCGGGTTCGATCCCGGCCGCGGCGGCTGGAATTTCTTTGGAGGAGAAATTCTAGAGGCCCGTGTACTGTGCGATGTCAGTGCACGTTAAAGAACCCCAGGTGGTCGAAATTTCCGGAGCCCTTCACTACGGCGTCTCTCATAGCCTCAGTCGCTTTGGGACGATAAACCCTATAAACCAAACCAAACCAAACAGCAAGTTCTGAAACCGGTTTCGCCGGCAGAGCTATAGAAATATGATGCGCTACTGCCAAATTATGTCGCATTCAGGCAAGCACGGCTAGAGACAGTCTTCGAGTTTGCTGCTTTTAACAGCAGCGCGTGAGCTCATTCAGAAAACTCAATGAAACGGCACGGATGGCGTACGACAAAGCCAAGACAGAAGAGAGTTCCCAAAATAACTAATAAGACGGTACCCCGTTAGATAGTCGCAAAACCGACTGAGGCCCCAGATATGGAGGCCTATCAGCACGGACGGTTTAACAAATAATGAGCTCTGAAGAGAGGCTGTGCTATGGGAAGAGGAACCGTTGTCGAGTTCTTTAAGCGCGAGGACGTCAGGAAGTAGCCTGTACAGGAGTCAAACCAGCCCAGGTGTCTTTGAAAGGCACGAGTTTTCAAAAAGCGACACAGGAGAGCCCTTCAGGCAATGTGAATCACGGCAACTAGGAGTTGAGGAGTCACTGTGGCCCAGTGAAGAAGCTAGAGAAGCGGCTACCTCCCCGAAGCTGGTGCGTAAGATTGTGGAGCTGTAGTTGTGCTAAACTGCAATATTGTAGTAAGCCGCATTGACACAGAGGACTAGAGCCCGATTCTAGACGAGCAGTGTGTTTCAGAGGAGAGCAATTAGAGTAATAAGCAAGTGACAGAGAACTACCTTTAAGGCACCGAACTCCGCAACTCGGTTGCAGCTCAAGGTGCATCAGCGGAGGCAAAGACGCCAGTTTCAAATCCGAAAAGGTTACCGAGGTCCGACGGAAAATCAGAGGATCCGGGGACGCACGTGGAATAGTCAAGGTGTAGAAAAAGGAACAAAAACAAAGGTTAAGGGGAAACGGAGAAAATATCAGTCTCCAAATTCAGTTGTGCTCATAGCTGCTCGTGTGACCAAAGAACGGAAAGCAGTAGAGACATGTTTTCCCGCGGTGCGCATCTGAAACTGGCCGGCATGGTATATGGCCAGGCGACAAGCACGGGTGGTTTGAAAGCAGACACCAATAGCAGGAAAGGGAAAGCACATTTTTTAGCCAGGACAGCAGCGAAGCCCCTGAAAATGCGCCAGTCAGCAAGAAGACCCAGACTGCGCCGTCCTGAGACAAAGGCGGCAAGAGATAAGCCAAATATGCCAAACAGTGTACACGGTGCGCGTCATTGTGAATTTGCTTTCGCGTGGCTAACAGGGGGAGCTACCGTGTGCGTATGCAGATTCCGCGAACTAAAGAGAAGGGAAAAACTCGTCTTGCGGGTGCGGGGTTCCTGCGTCGTGAGAAGCCTGACAAGAGAACGAGTTACACACTTTTTGCAGTGTGCCAAGGAGTTCTCCTCCTGTGTAAAGGGCGGATGTGCGCTAGTGAAAGGGAAGGATGGACGGAGTCCCTCTCCCTTTGTGAAACCTTGGCAGCGCACAGGAAGATCAGTCCGCGACACCGAATTTCCCTGCTGAGAAGCCAATTCACGGAAACCGGCAAAGCGAAGTCATCTCTGCTTACTCGTTTCAGGTGGACGATTTAATTTTAGTGTGAAAGCACTTCTTGACGGGGTCAAACCGGCTCATCGGTTTCTGTGATGCTTTACCCAGAGCGAACCATAAATAAGTTTAAAAAAAATGGCTATGGCGGAGCTTAGGTTAAGCCTGGATGTCAGCGAAAAGCTTCGTTGATGCTTGTGGTTTAGCTTGTGGTTATGCCATAATTGTGTACTTGTGGTTCCCCTGTCGATATACCACGGTTACTCTTGGCAGTGGGTCATTGGCTCATGTGAATCATATAGGCACACATCATACAACTTGCAGGCCACCACTTCGGGATCTTCGTTCATTTCGAGGCGTGTGCATTTCTTCTACGAGCGCTCCTATACGTATACCTCGCAGCCTTATCAGATGCGCCGCAACGAAGGGCGAAAGGAGGGCGAGAAGGTGGCGCATGCGCAATACGAGGAAACCGCGCGCCGATGCACACTCAGTAGGGCTGTGCGAATATTCGAAATTTTCGAATATATTTCGCATATTATATTTTTAGTACTCGGATTCGATTCGAAATCCAAGTATTCGTGTTCTTTGCAATATTCGACCCGACGCGAATATTCGTGTCTAGCCGAATATTCATTGTGAGCACCGGCGTTCCTTTCGGTCCGCAAGTGCTATCGACACAGACATAACAACATGGCGGTGCCCAGAACAATGCGCATTGATGAAGGAAAATTTTTGCTTAGAATTTTTCCTTCCCCCAAGGGCCATGCCGTAGCTGACTGCGCTGGTGAGCTTTTTTGTGGCTATACCTGCGACGCTGCTATAGTCAGAGCTGTGCACGAAGTACCTCGCAATACGTGCCAGGTCAGTGCCAAGTGAGAGGGCATTTTCTGTGGCTGGAGGAGTCGTTTCAGCTGGAAGGGAACTACTTTTGCCTGACCATGTGGAGCAGCTGGTTTTCCTTCACGACAACCTTTTATGTTCATCCCACCAACACACTTTTGTGCTGATGGCAAGCTAGCCTTAATCAGTGCTGTGTACTTAGCCATCCTCTCTGATATTTCCACTCTTCTAAGAATAATGTTCGAGACTTTGATACTTTTTGTGCAGCCACACAAACACCTTTTGTGTTCATTTTATCATCGATAGTTGTAATGTGATGTTCTTGGGTGCTCAAATAAATTTTTTGTAGTGGTTAAATGCGTCTGTCCTTGATTATTCGATATTCGATTCGATATTCGGAATCAAGTATTCGCATTCGATTCGTATTCGAAAAATTTGATATTCGCACACCCCTAACACTCAGTAAACACGCGCACAGTGCGCGAACGACGGTGAAGGGCGACCGACGGAGCCGCCGCCGACCACGTGCGCCTCTCCAGTGACGTGACGCGGCGAACTCGCGCTCGCGCAGATGTGGCTAAAATTGATCACGGAGCACGCCAGACCCGATGTTGAATAGCCAAGTGAAGCTTTTCGCTTCAAAAATAAATATTGCGTCGGCTGGGATGCGAACCCGCAGCAGCGCGAACACGTCAACTTTACTGGCCATTGCACGGGAGCATTAGGCTAGCGCGGAGCACGCCTTGCGTCAAACAGCAACACAGTCTCGCGCCGTGCATTGCGCATCGACTTCATCAAGTAATGCTACCATACTGACATTCGCGCTTTGAGCTATGTGGCGGCTGGTAGTGACAGAAAGCTGTAGGCTGAATGCGTTGGCGTGGGCAACATTGTGGCAGAAACACGACAATAGTGGAATACGCGTTGGCGTTGAAAACATTGCTAGCTGACGACACAGCCTATTCGCCGGTCTCTCAGCACCGCGAGCAAGACGGAGAGGAGATTACTGGGAGTTCTTGGGTTTCAGCCATTCCCGCTTTGATGCCCTTGTTGGATCGTGAGCTATTTTGTAGCAGAGCTGTAGGATCACAAAGTCACTTTTTCTACGAATCAGTGTCCCATAGCCACCTTTAACTCATTTGCCATCGGCTCAGTGCCGTTGCAAGTTGCCCCTGTTGTAAAAAGTCTATGTCTTTTGACAAGCATTTATCGCGGTCAATACATGCCGATAAGACACGTGGAAAATCATCAGAAATAATCGGTACCCTGAATAAACTGCGCTTTTTTCTGCCACAAAACACAAAGCTCATTCTCTATAATTCGATGTTCGCTTCTGTTTTACACTACTGCCTTACTCTCTTGGGAACGACGACACTCACTAGTCTAAGCAGGCTTCATATAATTAAAAAGCATTGCTAACATTCCGCGCGACGTGATGGCTCAAGCACTTTTTAACCAATACCTGAACCATATAAAAATGCCGAAGAAAGGGATATAACAGAAGTAAAACCCATCAAAATTTTCTCGGAGCCTTGTTACACCTAAAACACAGAGGACATACTCATGCTATACGAAATCACGAATGGTTCATTCCACACATACGAAACAATTACAGACATCAAATGTTCAGCGACTGCTTGCCAACATTACTCAATTGCTTCAGTTAGTTTCATCAACTTCTTATTTTCGCATTTTAATATTTTGTTGCCCCTTTTTTTTCTCCTGTCTCACGCTTACCTTGCTCAAACGCAATTACATTCTTAGGTTGTATATTTAACAATAGATATTTCAAAACTTGTACGGGGGCGCAGGTGCAAAATAAGCTCCGGAGTGAGCTTTTTGACTGCGCCCCTATCATCTGGACGATGTAAAGATCTGATTGAATGATTGATTTATATTTGCTGTTATTGTACGCGTGGCTCATTATGCGTCTGAGGCTAGCTGATGTGTGGAAGGATTTCCCACAACAAAATTAGCACCGTTACTTGTATATGAATTAGGAAAAACTCCTTATGGCATCTGAATGGTGAACAAGCTTCAAGTGCGAAAATTCGGTATATCAATCATGCACATAGCCATAACAAGAGACTGGGGTGTTTCGAATATTAAACTCGAGCCGCAGCCGTGGCCTCGTGCTTGAGTGCTCGCCTCGGCTACGGGAGGTCGGGGGGTTCGATTCCCCCGGCCGCCGGTCCACCCAGCCGGCCAATCCAATGGGAACAGGCGGTCCCCCGGCTTAGCGCTCGGCTCTTAAGGGGTGCACCGCGTGGGAAGGATAGCCTGCGCCGCAAAATTCCCGTCAAATGTGGGCAAAAAAAAACTCCAATGGTGAAAGCCCGGCCCAAAAAAAAAGGGCCACAAATTGGGCTTATGCCGCACGAGACGGACTTATGGTTGCTTGGCGGGGGAACTTATCACTCATCCGCCAAGGCAACTGTTTGGTCTAAGACCCTTTTCCCAATCATTTCACCCTAGAAGAGCCGAGCACCAGGCCAGGGGAAATCTTGTACCCATTAAAGAAACCGGTGGGTACCCGGCGGCACTGGGGATCGAACCCAGCACCTCCCGAATGCGAGGCGGATGCTCTACCACAAGGCCACCGCTCAAACACTCGAGAAATAAAAAGTTAACGCAAAATCAAATGGGCAAAATTTTATTTATTTACTTATTTATTTATTGGTGACTGAAATGCTCCTGTTGGTGTATTACACGAGGGGCATGACAGCCACTGGCAAAGCTCTGAAGTATATAATAAAAACCAAATAATAGGTGCAGAACACTCTGTGCATCAAAGAAACATCGGAAGCAGTGTTGCGAGCATGTATGCCATTAAACCTAAAAACTACAATGTATCGCACACAAACAGTTTTTGACGCAGTGGCCACAAAAACACAAAACTTCCACAAATCTCTTGCCATTATTATTGGGCGGGCAGCTACGAATCACGAGAGCAAGCACATAGCAAACCGTTCCAAACAAGACAAAAATTTAGTGAATTCTTGTGACATGCATCTCGCAAGTAGCAACGCGCTATTACCAGGTAAGTTGGTGCCTCGCAATGTCACGAAGGTTCATTTAAGATCGAAGCCCTGCAGGTAAACCCTTGCTGTTTAAACGCACCGTAAGTGGCATAAAAGGCGGCAAACATTTTATGAGATGGCCGTGACATTATGTAAATGGTTACAAGAAGAATATGGGTTTGTGAAACCTGTGCAGTGCGCGACCAAAGCTATGGTACACTTCAATCCAGCTGTTCACAGGTGAACTGCGGAATGTTCTTACGATGGGTCTTCTGCTGGTCAAACAGCCACGTTAAATGCGAGATCAGCCACAGAATCCAGCACCAGAGATTACACACACAAAAAATTAAAACAGCATGGAATGGCCGTAACACAACGGCAGCCTTCATGTGCTCAGGTCAGGTTTCCAATGCACAGAACGACACGCTTTGAAGTATGGCTGTTCCCCTGGGACTGGTTGCCGATCCCAGACACCTCGTCTGCGTTGCCATCGCTGGACGGCGCAGCAATGACGTCGTCGTAGTGATCCACGTTCGCATCATGCTCATTGTAACCTTCCTGGTTGAAGTCTTGCCCTAGGTCGTCGGCGTACAAATCAATATCCACGCCGTCAGCCGTTTGCCGTAAGCTTCCCCATCTGCGCTTTCGGCGCCCGTCTGAGCACAGCGTCGATCACGGCGTGTGCTGCTAGGTGCTGGGACAGCGCATGATGCAGTCGCCAAACTCCCAGGGAATGCTTTAGCTGCGATCAGCGGCCCTGGCGTTGTGGGGTGGCGCAGTTGGTCACGCGAAAATTCGCTGCCTTGACACTCAGACAACGTCGCTACTCGTCCCCCCGGGCAGAGCTTGTGTGCGGTTGTCATGGCCGTGGAGGGCGTAGTGTCCCGGGAACGTCCTGCGAGAGTGCTCCGTAGTTAGCGTTTAAGCGATACTCCGTCGTCACTCTTTCTAGTGTGGAGCGAAATACATGTGATCAGGCAGGGGGAAATAGCGGCCAGCTTTCAGCCATGATATAAAATTATGCAAAATGAGCTTCAGGCCTGGAGTCAATTTCCCCCGATTTATTTATTTTGGTAATATAGAGGCCCGTGTACTGTTTGATGTCAGTGCACGTTAAAGAACCCCAGGTGGTCGAAATTTCCGGAGCCCTCCACTACGGCGTCTCTCATAGCCTTAGTCGCTTTGGGACGTTAAACCCCATAAAACAACCAACCAACCTAAAAGGCAAGTGTTTAGAGGACCAACATTTGAGATAGTTTTTACCGAAGAGGGGTAGACTCGAAGTATATACATGTGATATATCCTCAGGGAAGTTGGGAAGAAGGAGGAAGAGCTGGACCTACACACCGGGATGCGGCATATGAGCCGCGGGGATAAGGGAGCTACAAAAGTAAGAGGTTAAAAACAACAAAAGCAACAAAAAAGCTGGAGCCACCGATCATGTAAAGAAGCTATAGGTGGTGCGCTGTCTAAAATCTGCCTTGTGTCCAAGCTGACGTTAAGAGCAAGAAAAAATTTCGAGGGGACACTAGAACGCCGTCTTAAAGTTATGACGTGATAGCGTGAATGGGTTAATACCCATATATGCGGAATGGTCATTCTCTTCTTAACATTCATGAATCCCTGGCAATCCTCATACTATCGCAGCCTCTGTGGTGCAGCGGCTCAGCGATGCGTCATGTGTGTGGACAGTTTGGGCACTGAGCTGTGGAAGTGTACTGGTATAAAATTTGGCTGGTGCACGTAGGAGATTAAACTGTATTCGGCAAAGAATGCGAGCTTCACGGATCGATAAGGATGGGTGTGGCTGTGGTAAATCAGCTAAGTCCAATTTTTGCTGCGTGTAGTATTCGTCGACAGTGCGTTTGTAAGCCCTGACCGCCTGCTCCGTCGGTGGGCTCGTCCATGGGATCCCCGGCGCCCGGTGTATAGTTTCGCAGGCAAGCTGGTGAGCCAGGTCATTGTCGGTAATGCCCACGTGACCAGGGATCCACCGAAGGGTCACCGGTCGTGGGCTTAATGCTATGAGGGCGGCATCTAAGGCCGATCGGGTAGGAAAGGGGAGGGCTCTTTCGTGGAAGGCACGCAGAGCTGCCTGCGAGTCTGTATAGACAACGTATGCGGGGGCGGGGGGTAGAGTGGCAAAGTGTGTGATGGCATCGGCGATCCCGTGTATTTCTAGGGCGAGAGTGGAAGGTGGGGAGGTATATGGACCGGTTGTGTGAGTGCTGGTTGTAGAGAGGGAAGGGTGGAGGAAGAAGGCTGCTGTGGAGCCCGCGGTTTCCGTGAGACAGGCGTGTGTGTAGGCCACCGCCGCAGCGTTCCTATACGCTGTGGCGTTGGCCACTGTCCTGAGATGGCAGGTAGTGCCACAGGTGGTGCCGGTGCGATCCAGGTTGCGCTTCTCGAGCAACCTCTCGTGGCCAATAAAAATTTTAACTGCCACCTGCCACGGTGCGCAGTTTGCTCACAATTCGGTGGGCACGTTGTGACGACGCTACAAAATTACGTGATCTAGGTGGCCCACCTGCCTCCTAGGTTGCTTCTGTGCGGATTTGTCGTGAATTTTTCGCCCACGGTAAGCGACGCTGACGACGCCGAAGACGACGCCTGATTTTCTGCGGCACGAGCTCCTTAACACTATTGCGTTAAACACGTGACCACGGGGGAGCTCTGCATACTTAACACACCTGTCGGCATTCAAGACTAGTCACCACTTTCAGCTCCTTCGCTACGGGCCTATCACTAGTTGGCGGTACATAAGTTTATACGGGTCTTTTGCAGTGAAACGGAAGGCAACAGAGAGAACAGAACAGGAGAGGGCTACAAGACAGTCTGCAGAAGACTCAACTAACAAGCCTTAACTACGGGTTATAGAGTGAACTGTTTGATGCGTTTGTATGTGCAATGTATCAACGTGTAAGGTGCGTTTCATGCGTCACTAATCGGGGAAAGAGAGAGAAGTGTATAAACCCTCCACGGGGTCGCCGAGCGTCCCGCCACGAAGTGATGCGATAGTACTTTGACATCAGGTCTCGTCTGTCTGGCGGAACGGTCCCCCCCCCCCCCCCCCCCCACATCCACACACACCCCGCGCGAGGCTGCAGATAGAAACTGCCGATTAGCGGCGGCGGTCCGAAAACGCTACCGCGTTCTAATCTTAAGCCTAAGATTAAGCGTCCTTAAACTTTTCTTGTTTCTTCGCCAAGGAAGGGAATAACCCTCATTGGTATAGTGTCCAAACATTTTGGTGTACTTAGTGACCCTTTTCTCTGCTTTTTTTCTAATCTAACTGGTCTATATCTAGATCAAAAGCCTCCGCTTGGTAGCAGCCTTCATCAAGCTGCGTACCACTCGCGTCGTCACACGCTTTAAATGCCTCTTCTAACTGTTCGCAGAAAAAATCGCATATCTAGTTCATTTTCGAATAAGTTACCGTCGTCATCCTGTACAACGCGTCTCTTTCGGATTGGTACCAAGTGCCTTCTGATGGTTCCAGAACATTCTAGGCGCCTGCTTATCTCTTCTTCGAATATCTCTCATTCACTTATCCGTGGTAGCCTTAATTTTTACCTGAACCATATTTTGGGGATGGTTATTTTGTTTTCTGTCCTCGTGCAATTTTTCTTGAATTTCGAGCGGAGGTCTATTTTCCTGTTTTGCTTTCCGGTGTGCCCCAGAAGTGGCTTGGCAGCATGATATAGCAGATTTAATACTACGCTTCAACAAAATTTTCGTCTCTTTATGCAACCCCACCGTATTTTCTTAAGTACCGAATATATTTCTCTCTAAATTACCTTTAGAATGCATATCCATTGTCCATTGGAGGCATTTCAAATACACTTTTCTGCGCTTGTGAAATGGTCATCAAATGACGGTCATTCATATGACGAATTGCGTTTTGCATTTTATGTTTTCGCGGACCAGCTTCATCCTCTCTTCTATACTCAACCATTATGATTAACCACTTATGGTCGCTCGCTTTTTATTCCTTCCTCGTCTGTTTTCTTTGGATTCAGCCTTTCATATAAATCTCCCGTCATTATGCAGTAGTCAATGCTGGAATGGGAAGTTCCCGATTCCGAAGTGCGCTAGTCACAACAGCTACCACGGTCTCTGCGCATGACAGGAATATCTTGCGGTGAACGGGCACGCCAGATCGTTGGAGCTTTGATCATGGCCGCCTTTTGGCCGGCACCTATCGTTGTACGCTTTCGTTTTCCGCCGCTGTCGCTCATCTTGGCCTGCGAAACCAGGCGGACGCCGATACTGCCAAGCACAATAAACCCACTGCCAAACGATCGCCCCACGTGACCAAGCGACCACGCCGAGTGAACTGTACCTAAACCGCACATGACACTTTAAAAACACCACGCGTTCGCAGGCACTCGTACGCACAGCGCCGCGTGACGTCGTTCAGCAGGGTGTGTACTCGTTTGCGTCGAGGACGGGTAAACCACCGTCGATGTTTTTCGCGCCAGCTCAGCACCGACGAGTCGACCGAAGAAGCGCGCCACACGAGCCCACTGCCCAAGCGGGGAAAGTTGTGCGCTTGTTATAAGCTTTGTTTTTGGACACAGTGGGTTATGCGCGGTAAGTTTGAATTCACCTCTGCAAATGGCTACGGAGCTGTTTCGCAGCATTACAAATTTCTATACTCAGTGCCACAGGACCCGTGAGTTTCGTTCGGGGTTGGTTATGTACCTTCTCGGGAAAATTTTACTTCCTAAAAATGAGGTAGCTAATACGTGGTCTTCTAAGAGAGCTTTCAGAGGGAATAACTTTGCCTTTGTTGTTCGCATTATTTCGTTATAATCGTTTCGTTACAGGGAGGTTTGACTGTACATGCAGGCTGTGTTTCACAGTAGAAATCTGTAAACTGCCACCTGCATTGAAAGATGCCAAATTCTGAGCAACACATATTGTAGATGCAAGGATGCCAAAAAGACATTTTTTAGAGATCGAAACTAAGGCAAACGAAAGCAGGCGTTCGGAAATAGTTTAAGAACTAAGAAAAAGTTTTTTTTTCACCGCAGGAAAGAAAGAGTGTTGGAAGTGCCAGCATAAGAACACATCAGGATTTTGCAATTATTAGTGACAACTGGACTAGTACCTTGAAATTGCTGCTTTGTGAGCGTTCTACAGGCTTCCTGAAATCTTGTCGCGCTAAGGTGGTAAAGCATGAGCCTATTAAGTGCTGACGGGTAGCAGCCTTAAAATGTTTTCCGGGCTTGGGATAGCAACAGCTGCACGAATGCTCACGGGTGATGCGCAGCAACTTGCCAATATCCTTAAAAAATACTGGGTGTTTCAAATCATTCGATATATGTATTTTAAAAGGATTGAAATATACGTTGGTGCGGTTAATGCAGGTCATGCTGCTGGTGGATTGCAAGGAAATGCGGCCATTTTTTTGCGTGACAAATTACATTTAAAGGACGATTAACTAAAAATAACTAACCCACTTTTTAGTTTTTGGATTTAGTGCAAAAGATGGTATCGCGAAACTGAAAGCCCTGAATATCGCAAGTAAGATCAAGTAATAAAATTTCCGAATCTTCAACGCTCTTCGAGATATAGGTAGAGCATGGAAAAGAAGTACACGATGACCGAGCTAGCTTTACATCGTTGTAGATTCATTAAACCTACAAAAAAATGAAAAATGAAAAATGCGTTAGCTCTTGGTAGACATTCATAGCGGTCGTAGTCGAACTGAAAGAGAACACTTGGCAACAGGCAACACAAACATTTTCGCAATTAATGAAAAATATATTTTAAAATCTTCGTGCCTTAGAAGCACTAGACAGTGCTGACATCTCCACAATAAGCTAACTAGTCAAAATTTAAGGGCGGATAATGAACTCTTCGTCTTTCGAAAATGCAAACGAACCGCTAAGCTCGATGCAAAACAAAGAGACAGAAACAAGAGTCAAAGAACAAAGGTTGCAATAACGAAACGGCAAAGCAAGGTACTGAATCCCGATTTGAGGGGATCATTTGAGTTCAGGGGTTGTCACAGCTTGAAGAAAAGTGGCGTGTTTTACCGTGATGAGGTTCAGTGTCCGTCATTCTATACAAAAGCAACTGCCCAATCAAGAACGCGTTTCTTCACACAGTTGATCGCCGATTGAAATCGTACGCGATGTCACTTAGATTGATTTAGCGGGCAAGCACTTTGTAGCCGTGGAGTACTGCGAAAAGATTTAACTACACTTGTCCCATTGTGGACCTCAGGTACGTTTTGACGCGACGGAGGCATGAAGACGATATTTGAGACGTGCATGACATGACTGGGACAGTCAAAGCAACTTTGACAAGCTTAGCCACCGCGAGCAAAAGGCCTCGCAGCTGCTCACTGTTACCAGTCGGATCCCGTGATGCTGAAGTGGATCTAAAACTCTTAGTGTTGTCATCCTTCAGCTTTCTTTGTGGAATACTAACCATGTCTGGGGCAGTTTCAGGCTGTGCTTAATCCAGTGCTATTCTTCCACAGGCAACTGTACTTCTTTGGTCAATTTGTACAAACCCATACGAAAGAAGACATGCTGCCCCCTGGACCCATCGTTCAAGCTCCGGGGGCTCACTGCCCCACGGAAGAATTTCAGGGTGCTTAAGCCCTCTGGCAGGGCGACTAGGTCGCACTGTAAGGGATTTGCTTGAGTAAAAAAGAATTTTTAAAACAACTCTTCTCGCACTCTCTAAATGAAACTTTATTCCCTGACTCAAAAATGCTCGTGCAGGGTACTTCCGTCCACCCAAAAAGGTAGAGCTGTTTCAAAATCCTTAAATGCGACTTGAATTCCTCCGCGCATAATTTTTTTTCACAGCGACGACCATTTTACTCATTCATCTGTGGCCAACGGGCATCCGCGTGTCTTCTGGTGTTTCATCGCAGTTCCGCCTCATCAGAAAATTCTGAAACCCTAAAAGCAAAACATTGTCTGCTGCAAAAATCTGCGGCCCCAAATGGACAGTCCAAATCCACGTGACTTACGACTTGTTTAAACCCCATTTAAAATCACAGAGTATCACTGGGTGAAATACTTTTATTCTGCAGTGCACGCGGCGCATGATTTCCAAGTAACCCAAAAATATACAGTTCTTCCAGGAGGAGAGATTCGGCACGAAAAAAAAGTTGAAACTTGCCCTCTTGAATCAGAGAAGAAAGGGCTCTTGATCCTGCCTCTTGAATGTGGATCAGTGAACATCAACTGTAGCGCCTCTGGTAGCAAAGCTTCTCTGAAGAGTTTGTTGCAGCCCTCGTTATTTGCACTCGTGCTATTTGTGCAGGAATTTATCAACGTGGCCGCTGCGCCTTTTGCTTCACAATCCGAAAGCAGGTTTCAACTGATTAGACTTGTTCTGCGGTGCATAGAAGAGTTTTATGAGACCAGCATTTTTCACAAGTCACTAAGTGGCGCCGTCAGAGGCATGCATCTTTGCCCCCTGCGGACATTGCGATGCAAAGCAGATGTCGCATGGATGTTGGGAATTGAGACAACTCTTTGGCTTTTTATTTAGCACCCTGCACGTTTTGCATTCGTATTGCCCTTACTAACGATGGACAGAGATACAGAATTTAAGTAGATACAATGGACCAAGAGACACGTTTGTCGCGGAAAAGGGTTTAATAAAGTCACTCAGCGTCAAACTAAGTGTTCTTCTCCTCTGCGAGACGATGCCTCATCACCGAGTTCGAGTCCCATCCTAGGTTACTTTAGATCACAAAAAATAAATCGCTGCACTGTGCTCACTGCAAACCTCTAAAACAAGTCTCTCGTTCAAAGATTAGTTTAAACTGAAGAACACGTGTCATCCATTTTCACTAAGGTGTCCGCTAGACAGCAAACAATCGGTAGAGGTTGGGGACTAATACCCCTGTCACACGGGCATTTCGAAGGCCCTCGAATCGATAGTCTATCGACTCGAAGGCGATCGAGCGGTGCTACACGGCCAGTTTGAATGGCCATCGAGTCAATAGTCTATCGAGTCGACGGAGCAGCCCGGAACTCTATTGAGATTTCGAGGGCCTTCGAGCGCTGCCCAAGGTTGCTAGCATTGCTTTGAACGACAACAAACATGGCGGAGCCCTTCAAAGCCGGACCCCTCGCTTCGGACCGAATTCTCGTTGTTGCTGCCTTTTTCTGTCCGTTCACTGGTCATAAATGGGGCACCAGTCTTTCGCTTCGTCTCATCTTGCCTACAAGTAAACGTATAAGTGATAAATTTGCTTTATTTTTTATTTAGAGTGACGATCCTGCCGCTGCTAGGCCTAAGAGAGTCGATTTGTTGACAGTAATGGTTCCCGTTTTCACCAAGAGATGGCGCCACTAGAGGCTGAGTTTATTTTTGCGTCTCTGCTAGCATACGCTGAACTAAATGTGGAATGCGCCTGCGTTTAGCGTACGTAAGCGTGCATACGCTCGTGGTACGTAGAGAGCATAAATTTATGCTCTTTTCTCACAGTATCTGTGTACGCCGCGAGCGGTGACGTGGTGCGCACAGCGAGAAGCAGCAGCGGCGCGGCCGTTCCAACTCGCCCGGGCGTCAACAGATGAGAACAGGTCCTAGTTTTTGCGGCGAGCGAATCCGCTTCGCTTGCCGGATTTTTGAACAAGTGTGAACGCGCCTTATGACTACAAGAAAGTGTATTTCAACATTTATTTAAGTTTCGTCAATATATTTTTGTTATTTCCGCGAAACCGAACGTAGCGATTGTGGCGCCACACGAGCTTGGCGTAAGACGCGAGAACCATTTCAATGGCCATTGAGATTTGCCCTGTAGCAGCTCCACAACTCCCTCGAGTTCGATGGCGATCGAAAATCTCGATGGCCCTCGACTCGATCGCCATTGAAACTGGCCGTGTGACAGGGGTATAAGATAGGTTGTGCAGCTCCGAAGAGACTCATGTCCAGCATTCTTGGGCAAAACTTTTGAATATTGGAATATTGCAAGGAACTGTTACGGAGATAATCAAGGTAGTGGTACATTCTTCTGTTGAGTAGCAATATCTTTCCTTTGAGGTATTTCCATCCCTGACATCGAGTTGTTAAGAGTGTCAGAAATCCAGTGGGGAGCGCTTCTGACGATAGGAATAACATTAATAGCAAAAAATGCAAGGCTTCCGACGGGAGATCTGCGGATATTTTGACTCCTATTGTAAAATCTTGCAATATACGAAAGAATTGCATTTATAAAATCTTTCCCGTTCAAAAATGCTTTTGTTCAGAAGTGCGTGCTATGAACCATGTCAAGCTCATGCGTGAACATTCGACAACGCGAGGTCAGCTATGCCCACTATGACTTGACTGATAGGCTGTATTCAGTCATGGACAATCACACCGATAAGTGCGCACACTGAGTGGAATCATAAATATAGGCATCACTGTCACCGAAGTGAGCCAAGTATTCGGCATCACGTAGCGAGGCATTTCGACGGCTTTATGGTGAGACGTTTTGTAGGATCTTTAAAAACGATACAATTTAGAGCGAAAATACAAAATCACCAGGTCTTGTGATAACATCAAGCGAACGCGCTTAGCATAATCCCCCGCTAGCTTCTTCTCCTCCTCGCGGTCACATTCGCATTTGTTCGCTCTTTGTAGGCCCGCTGCTCGCATAAAAAACTAGAGGATGTTTACTACATTCGAATCGGTGCTAAAGTGCGGATTAGTGCTACGTAGAAGACGGCGGTGACCAGGCAGTGCCGCGGGGCGGAGCAGATTGAAGTGGATGAAGACGACGCTCTCCAATGCACAGCGCGAGAGTGTGCTGCAGTTTAACACGAGACCCCCAGTGTGGGTATGTGCCATTTTTTCAAAGGCTAACAACAACAACAACAACATAACACGAGGCTTGCTGGCTGCGGCCCTTAAAGGAGATTTGTTCGCGCAGCCGCGGGATCGAGTCCCAGTCATGGGTACTAATTCAATTTCTTTTATTGCGAAAGCAATACTACGCCAGGTCTAACCGCTCGTAGCGTGGTCCGTGGACCCCCCTGCTCCTCGAGGAGGCGCCGCCGCGCCTAACAGATGGTGTGACGTCAGCCTCTGTTGCTATGGCGACTCGTGACGTCAGCTTGCTCTCTCCACCGCAGTCAGGAGGAGTCGGTCGGGCCGCGCTCCTCGAGGATTCTCGCCATGGAAGTCACCGACAAAGAGTCTATATCTGAATCTAGTAGCTCTACTGCTTCCGAACAGTTTAACTCTAAGGCGACAGCCGAGCAAGCTAGGAAGAATGCAAGAAAGAGGTTATAACGTGCCCAAGAAACGGAAGAACAAAGAGAAGAACGACTGCGGAAACGACGAGAAGCCGAAGCAGCTAAGCTGTATCGAGTTCAGAAGCTGGGATTAGGCAAGCTAAACCGAATGAAGCCAAGCGGAAACAACATGCCCAGGAAACATAGGAACAACGAGAAAAACGTTTGCGAAAACGACGACAATCAAAAGCAGCTAAGCAAGCCACTTCAAGTTCAGAATTTGAGTCCAGCCGTGCTATACGGAATGAAGCTAGGAGACGAAGACGTGCCGAGGAAACGGAAAAACAACGGGCCGAACGTATTGAAAAGCGGAGGAGGAGAGACTTTCGCAACCAACCAGGTTTAACCAGATCTAAACCTAACCAATTTTTCTATTTTTCATGATTTGACGTCTAACTCAGCTGACGATCAGATTTACACGGTCCGGGTTTGAAGCCAGAGATCCCGTAGTGAAGCGCAGGTATGACTTTCTTCTGAGGCCTCCTACAAGCCGAACAGTTAGGCCGAGTTGTGCGAGTATCAACACAAAATGTTAAGGCCTGACCAGTGACGTATACACGTACCTGATGTTGCAAGGAGGTACGGCACGGAGGTAGGGACGACCAATGCGGCAAAGTCGACGAAGCAGGTAACACGCTCTTGAATGTTCCAGCGTAGGAAGCGGCCGCCGGTGCACCAGGCGTGTCTCGGAGCTCCGCGAAAAGCGTGGATCGCACATGGACCAGCACTTTGTGGACGCCGTGCCTTGGGTAGACAGGAGGAAGCTATTGGGTGTCTCTTCCGGCGTCTGTTCAGAACACCCAGTTGGCCCAGCCCCTGGAGACCGGTTACGCAAAGCGCACGAAGAACAAGTGCTATTTCACTCTGCATTTCGAGTACTCTGTGTTAGCTCCAATGTGGGCTATCTCATTAGGTTTTAGCCCGGTAGGTTCTTGGCGTTATCTCTTTAGGAAACCAGTGCATTTTACATGCTTAAGTTATCGAGTGTAGCGTGGTGGAGGACAGAAATGAATCTGACCAGGTCTTACACACGCTCTTTTCGCTCTTATCCCGGCCACAGCGGCCGGGTCTATAAACCGAGAAGGAACACCACAAGCCCCTTCTTAACTAGCAGTTGATGAGCCAGTACTTTGTCCTGAATATATGCTCTTCATTTACACAATATCCAGTCCCCGAGAAGTATGGCAGTTATGTACTCTATGCACTGAACTAGAAACAGGGCTCTCACTCCAGCCGTTCACGCCAGGCGCTGTAGTTTACTGCGCTTTGTGGCAGTGCTGGCTATTGAAATAGACATAAATCTAAAGGTAATGGAGTAAGTTTGCCCCTTTTTCCTGTCTGACGTGTTTGCTGCGCGCATCAACAGGCAAGAATATGAACCACTACAGTTTCGCGCCTCTTGTTTTGAATGAAATCAAACGACAAAGTTCTTCATATCTCTCATGCCCCTGATTGAAAGTCAGCGCTAGAGAATTCCTCATATCTAAACGCGCGCACTATATAAAGCAATGCTAAAGCCGCAGTGATAGAAGTAAAAATCAACCTGTTGTGGCTGCTCATAAAAAAGTTTTATTTCGCCACTTGATACATTCGCGACACAAAATAATGCATCATATTTTTTTGCTGAGGACTTCCAGTTTTTCGTTTTTGTAGGCTTTCACCACTGAATTGTCTTCCCTTTTAAAACCCATTTGAATTTTTCGTTTTAATTTTGTATGCAACAGGATGACATTTTAGCGAATGAAGAGTAGAAAAGTTTTTTATCTTCCGAGGAGGAGGGTGTGTTCAGGGTGAAAATGACATCGTAACTAGGCATCTGAACTGCGTAGTGATGCATATTTTGTCAACAAAACATACGATTTCCTGCCGCGAATATCACCAGTCACCATCCCACTGCCATCCAGGGGTCCTATTTTGTGACGATTTGTTTGGTTTTCATTTAGTTTGGTTCTCTGCCAGTGTGTTGTTCTACCGATGACGTAGATATTGGGGGTTTACCCACGTTGTTGGTAGCAGAAACATGCACATGATGCATCTTGCTTAAACGCGCTACACGCCCGTGCCAACGGTGACGAATGACGGAAGATGAAATTGCGTTTGACCTGACTTACGCGCTTTTTCGGCGCTAATACTGTCTCAGGAAGGAAACAGAGCGCTGGTTGTACGACGAATGGACTAATCATGGTGCCTCTGACTAGGCCAGACTACATCAGGCGCTACTACTGCGGCTGGGGACGGCTCAGTGACCAAGGGCTGTATTTTTAACAATTCACCTAATTTCTGATTTCATTTGACCGTTACGTCAATCACAAAAAAAGCAACAGAAAGGGGGGAGGCAAACGACCCAACCCGGACGACCGGTCTTGTCGTGGCGCCGGCGCTGGTCGCTCTCCTACCTCCGCGTCCTGTGCGGTGGAGCCACACGGACCATGCTCCGCCAATTTGTCACATAACTGACGTCATGCAGATTCTTTGCCGAGTCTGTTTTAGGGGCGACAAAGCTCGCCAGACGTCTGAAAGGCGCTGACGTGCTCCGTGATTAGTCGCGGTCGGCGCCGGTCCACCAGTGCGACATTGCCGCCGTACGCGTTTACGCAATCAGGTGGCATCATGGGCAGGTTTCTATCACGACCACCGTGACCCCTTCTTCCACGGTCTATGGGAGGAGCAATCGATGGCGGAGCACCGACTGAAAGAAAAATGAAATAGACCACTAGAAAATAAATGCGGCCCCAGAGCGTCTGTGCTCGTGATGGATCGTTTGCTCCCCACATCCGGTTCCTTTCGTCACGATGCATGTCATGACCAAATTAAACTAACTAATAAGGCCCATCTTTACGTCTAATGCGTTCCGCTTCCGCTTCATACCGCTGAGATAAACGGGACCTTCACCACTTGAGGGCATCGCTGCGTGGCGCATACCTGCTTCGTGCTGTCGGCGGTGCTAGGCCTTGGACAGGGACACCAGAGCGCGGCGTTCGGGTGCACGCCCTCGCGTAGACGGCAGCTGCGGGGAGCCACGAGTGCGACCAACGTCCTGGATGCGCCGTCCATCCCGCAGCAGCGTTTCCGCTCCGCGTGGTGGCAGTCGTTGGCGTATGGCGGATGGTGCCGCCCCCTCTCAGTTACGGGCAGCCAGTGTGCGGCGTCCCCGAGGCTCATCACGATGCCGCCATCCCTGACATCTTGTCCGGCGCTCTCCCGTTGACTGCCTTTGATGGCCATGATGACTGGGGTACTCGGCGTCGGCGGGATGCCCCGAACCGAATAATCTTTGGATTTCTTCTGTGCGGGGAGAACGTATGCATAAGGACGACGGCAATCATCGTAGTGTTCTGAAGGGCGCGTTCAGGAGCCTGTGGTGAATTAGACCACAGACGTCTAAATGACACCTTAAAAGGTCTCTGCAAAACTGCGGTTTACTCATTCCTACATCGTTCTCAGTTGATGACTATTCTTCGCATCATCAAGGCTAACAAAAGATGCATCATCGCTACAACACGTAAGTTGTTCAACATTCCTCACACTCCCCAGCCGTCGGACTTACACGTTCATCCTAAGCCAAATATACGAGAGAAGTGTGGCTATCTGGACCGGTGGCACACGCTTTCCCGAAAAAGAATTGGCGCAAAAAAAATGGGATGGTGAAAGGAGGACCACAGAAGCGCACGGTTGGTGAAAGGGAAACAACAGACTGCGCGCGTGTCTTACCTCCTTTTCTTTTTTGCGCTATTCCTTTTTGCAAAAATACGTGACTAGAGCCCCAGTGCTCTTGCCCCAAAAAAAAAGAGCGTTAACCGCCGTACCATGCAGGGTGAACCTCCGGACACGGATGAATAGTACACAGATTCTTGCTATCACAGTGATATGTGCGGCTAGGCTGTCACCAGACCCACACTCTCACTATACTGGCACGAAGCAACGCCCGCGTCTACGTACGGCGGCCGAAATTTGTAACTGCTGCGGTCATCATTTGCCCCTCATGCGACCGCAATCAAACTTTTAATTCGCACACCTCACGCTGTTGAAAATATTTGGAAGATTTCAATTTATGGTCTGAATACTATTCGTCACGCGAACACCGCAAGCAATTGCAAGAAAAGACAACAACCTGCAAGAGCTCTATGGAACCACGCTAGTGCTTTTAGGTCTCTTCTTGCAATCTTGGCGCGTAGAGAGGCTGCTATTTTAAGCCAGGCGCCAAATGAAAAGCTGATGGCTCCCCAGTATAAAAAGAATGTACAGGGCTCGTCGGACACCCTTCACCCCTCGTCTCAGATGCTGCCGGTTTAATGCAGACTCGATATGGGGTATACCACGAACACCCAACACAACCTTCCCGAAAACTTGCAGCTTAGCTTTCGGGGCACCTGGCTCGAATAGCCAAGAAAGCAACTCGCAGACACAATGCAGCCGCTTCTAAACGAGGAACTTTATGATGTGCACCCTAGCAATGTTTTTCCCACTCTAGCCGGTACTGTTCTCACTACTTGGTATAGGAACAGGGCTAGGTCACTGGGATGAGTGCTAAGCGTATATTAATTTCATACACTCTACCGTCCTCCACTGCGACTGTTTGGCTCAACTGCACTAAAGGTGCGAAAAATTGTTGCTATTGGTGCACAGAAAGCAGACGGAAGCGCATATCGCGTGGATCACAGAAACGAAGGCTGAAAATACACGGCACCGCGGCATCACTCACCTTGATCGCGTGAGACGCGAACGCTGCGTCTGCCGTGGCCTTGCACCATTCGGCCCTTTGAAAATATAGCATGATTCCCTGAGCCAAACATAGGCGATGGTTATCCGATAGTGTTTAAAGTCCCTCTGTGTTTACAAAAAAGAGGGATACCGATACCTATACCGGCCCAGGAACGGGTGGCTTCACCGGCTCACGTGTGTCGGCGGTGCGGGCTCAGCGTGCTTGGTCAAGATTGCGAGGGAACGCTAAGCTCACCCGTAGTCCCGGCACGAGAGGATGGCCCATTGAGGAAGCAGCCCCAGGAGTACGCGCCTTCAACATATACTCGCCTTCAACGCGGCACATTAGCATGGAAGGCATGGAAGGACATTGCCATTCGACATTACTAGCAACCTGTGACGATGATTCTCCTAACGTTTGGGATACAGAGCATGTTCGTTGGATAACAACTTATCAGTGCTCCGCGTGGGTAAAGTAGAACTGCATCTGAAGGCTGAGCACGCTCAAACGCAAATGTTTATTGCGCCTCCTCCGAGTCGTGCAAGCGCGTCGGGGCTGTGGAGATTCCCAGAGACCGAGCTCACTGAATGCGGCAACTTCATCTAGTAAGTCCGATCTCAGCGCTCAATTTTTATGGGGGCGAAATAGAAACTTCTAAGCGAGTCAAGGCATTCGGCATTCGTGCAAAAAAAATCTAGCGATTCAGAATAAGCTCGACGGCTGTCCCTACCGGTTCGCTCAGAACACAAGCTTAGCTGCGGAGCGGGAAACGCTTAGCTCACGTAAGTTTAACGCCTGGTAACTGAAATTAGCGAGTGCGGAAGCTACGAGTCATATCTCTAGCTATCAAGTTAAAGTTCTCGGTGTGTGGGAACGCCGCATGTAAAGCGTTTTCTCTTACCTTATGTTGGTCGCGACGCAGCCAACGCAGAACACGTAAGAACGGCTGCGCTGCACGCGGAGAAGGCGCGAGGCCGCCCGCTCTCGTAGACGCGAGGCGCGAGGTTTCCGGAGCATGTGCTGGTAGAGTAAAAATAGTAAGTAGAACGTACAGACGGAGAGAAAAAGAAAAGAGGCAAAAATTCTGCGACTCAAGAAAATAATAATTAAAATCACTCAGCATCCGAAAGCACCGCAAGCCAGATTTGGCCCACGGTGGTGAACACTTCGTGTCCTGGCCGAGTAATCTTGCGAAAGAGATGCGGCAGCGGTTGGAGTGCCACTTGAAATAAAATGCGGCATTCAGAAACCGAGAGTCGTGGAAAAGGAGCAGTCCTTTTTGCTTCTGCTCGTGCAGTTTTCTATATTCTATATTTAAGCGCTGGTAAAGCAAATGACATCACTGGCACACTTTTCAAATAACGAACAGCATGCCAAATGCTGATTTGGCTCAAAAGATGGAACGTATTAGCTGTAAATGTTTGCAATCGTAATATGCTTGTATTGCTCGAGCAAACAAATCCTGAACATCTATGACTCAGTTTAGCCATTGGAATCTCAGGTTGCTTTCTAGTTTCTATCCAATGTTTCTTTTCAGGTTTGCTGTCACTACGTATGTCACTCTAGAGGTAATGTAGCAGGCAATTTTCATGAATAAATTGGGATGAATAAAGACAATTACATACCAGACATTAAGAAGACAGCACTACGGGCCTTGCGTGAACATGTGCTCTTCCCGCGATGAGAAAGACTAATGTGATGCGCATTGTGCAAATCCACAACCCGCAATTAGGAGAAGAAAAAAATATTTTGAGGCCTTACAAAACCCATTGAGGTTGTGAAATTGCTACAAAAAGGTCTCTTTGCTGATATCGTGTTCACACTTGCGTGTATCATTTGGTACGGCTCAAAACGACGAGGACTCCCGGCACAAATGAAGGACGCCATGCTCTCTGTTTTTTATTCCCTCTAGCTATTTGCTGGGACGTGCTGGTTACATTGAACATTTTGAAAACTGTACTGGACGCAATATGTCTTTTTAGGATGAGAGTACTGAGAAATGTACAGCACTATTCTTTAGATATCCCACTTTGAAGACGTCAAGCCATCGTCGTTAGCGCGTCCAGCAAGTGACGCTCGGTGAGAGTTCATAAAACTTTTCCAGGTTTTTACTGCGAGCGTCATCTTGTCCTATAAAGAGAAAAGCCGGCGGCGCATATGTGTGTGTGCACTCGCAGGTGGTGCAGAAAATCCCAGCGATGGCAAGAAAAATAGGGTGACGTCTTCAAGTTGGCGTATGACGCACACTGCAAGCCAAGAACCGCCACTTCAGCGAAAGCTCTATACGTCGTTCGTCTATATTTTCCCCCACTAGCAGACCAACACGTAGCGCCACTTTACCCAATATTCGTACCAAAACTATGACGAAACTGTTTGTCGTACACCGTACCGGTTGGCGCCATACGATTTCTGGTTGCGTATTGCTTACAAGTGCTAGTCAAGTTTGAGGCTAGGTTGCGATTGTGATTCTAGTCGTCATCATATGCACCTGCAGTTTATGGCTTCACAGATTTTCGTATCAAAATTGTGATGCAACCGTTCGTCGCATACCGGGTTCCAGGTGGTGTCATACGCGCGCGTGTGTGTGGGCGTCCCAAACAACCGAACCTCTACGTTTTGGGTACACAACATGCTAACTCGGCCAACCTCATCGCCTTGCAGTAAAAGAGCACGGACATTTGCGGTCTGGTGCTCACCCAATACGCAAACAATTAAACTCGTAGAGAAGAAGTTTAATGCACGTACGAAGATTACGCGTAAACAATGCGTCCAGGAACCTTAATGGTTTCGTATTACCACAGGTAAGCAAACTGAAGTGCCTCTGCCGAAGATTTAGTTAATGCGGTGAAATTGTGGCAGAGATCTTTTGCTCAAACGTCCTGGGGCCGCATTATATAAGCTCTCCATATCCGTTGTCGTTTTCGCGTCCATTCGGTCCTCTGTCAGTGGTCGTTCAGGTATGCGCGCGATTGGCAAGCATCCGGGGCCAGCGGCCCGGCCACTGGCTGGTTGGCGACAGGACCTCACCCTTGGCTGCATATCGCAGGCAATGGTAGCCAGTGGTCAGGGCCGTTCTCCTGATGTTGACAGAGCACCGCGATGCACTTCACCATTCACTGCGCATTGCATCCAGTTTCAGCCAATGGTAAGGTCCGCTCGCTAACAACCCCATAGTCGGGTCGCTTGCCATGGAGGCTTGAAAGGCGCGGCTATATCCGAGTGACCACTGAGAGAGGACTGAATGGATGCGAAACGGACAACAGAAAACAGACAGCATATAGAATGCCGCCCCTGATGTGCATCTGAGGAGATCTCGCAGCATTAATTCAAATGTAACAGTGTAAAAATCGCAGGACGGCTACGAGTCCTAACGTGAATGACCCTACGTTATCTGGATCGTTGTTGGCCAAGTGATGAAGACAGCAACTAGAGTCGCCTCAGGGCCCGCATTTTTTCTTCGCCCTTACACGAAAGCAGCATTTTTCATGTCAGTTTTGCATCTGTCCTGCGGAGGACCTACTTCATTGTATCTCGTGTCTTGCCGCCTTTCTTGTGTCCTCACCCTTTGCTCTATTTTGACGAGGTTCCGCACACTTTGACACTATATCTGGCGCTTGGTTGTAGACAGGTTAAGATTCTGAATTGCTCTCACGGTCGCCGCTGCTCGAGCACCCCTCCTCATCACCTTCGTAAAAGAAGTAATCCTCAGCTAAGTACAGTGCATACCAAATTGCCTTAACTGTAAACCTTTTAGCTGTAGTGTGCAGGGAGACCGCGCGTCACAATTTCATAAGAGCAGGCGAGCTGAAGTGGCTATCCTCATAACCAAAACTGTAGGGCGCAACTTCGTGGTCAGCCGTTTCCATCCATACGGAGTACATGCATCTTCATTCTCGCTGAAATGGAAGGCAGCAGCTAGACAGCATTGCATGCTGGAAGGCGATGGTAATGACAGTAATGGTAGCATTAATAGGATGTTAATCTCAGCAGGCAGAAGCTATGTGGAAACTTCCCGGTGAGCGTGCCTTCAAGTAAATTTACGCACAGGTGAGACGCTGTTTCTCTTTGCGAGTAATTTTTGTTCCAGGTCATCGGCTCCCAAGCTAGAAGTAGCGGCCCATACACCAGTGCGGCCCTAAATAAGTGTTTAAGTAACTAGAGCTTATTTAATAAAGCCGTCGCGGTGGATCAGTGGTTATGGCGCTCGGCTGCTGACCCGATAAACGCAGGGTCTGTCCCGGACGCGGCGGTCGTATTTCGATGAAGGCGAAGTTCTACAGGCCCATGTACTGTGCGAAGTCAGCGCACGTTAAAGAACCCCTGATGGTCGAAATTTCCAGAGCTCTTAACTACGGTGTGCTTCATAGCCTGAATTGCTCTGGGACGTTAAACACACATAAAACCAAAAAAAAGTTGATTTATTAAAATGATCTGTAATATAACATCGCAGTGGTGACCTAGTGCTAGGAGCACACGCACGTTTTCGGAAAGTGCCAGTTTGTGCCGGACTCTTATGCCGGAGCTGCATTTTTGTTTTTGTCGGTGAGTGCCCGAAGGTAGAGTTTTGTGGTTGCGGGGTTCGCAACGGGACATGCATTTTGAGCCGTGGGTTCCAGGAGATGCATTTTCACTGCTCAGGTCTGCTGTCGGTGTCCCGCCGGATATTCCCGCCGAACCATGACAGTTCAGCGATAATCTTCGCAGCTTATCTTCATCGTCATCAACCACCAGAAGTCATCTTCATCGTCTTCCCATGCGTCATCGGCGTTTTCAGTTGTGAGTTCCGGCCGCTAGAGGCACTCCCACGCTCCAGGGAGTAGGGCACCGAGCGGGCATCCATGCACCCTATCAGAGCGCGCGGCCGATGATCTGTTGTAGAGCGCTCGTGATTAGGGGGGGGGGGGGGGGGGGGGGATTCGAAGGGCCAGTCATGAATGACAAAGTGCAGCATGCGCATGCGCCCCCCACTTACCGTGCATGGCTCGGCTTCGAACGTACGCCGTCGCCGGGATTTAGCGAAAGGATGCTTCTGCTGGTCACGCAGTAAAAGACGCATGACTAAAAGAAGACGGACGTTTGCAGTCAGAAGTAATAGGATAAAGAATAGACAGAAAATAAGTCTTGCTCGTTTTCAGTGCCAGCGTAGTGGGCGCATTGGCTGAAGTTCGCAATATTTGTCGGTACAGAAATATTGCAAGGCTATCATGTTCCCCACTGGATGTGCGAAAAAGACGTAAGAAGTTTATCTGGGTGGCTGACGGTCGATGATGTTTGGTACGACAGAATCATCTACTGGCTACTAAACGCCCGCCTCAATCGCGCGCGACAATTATACTGTTCGATGAATAAAATTTTTCCTTCTCATGGTCTCACCCTCCATTTAGTTGTCGCTCTTCAGGAGTCCAGTGGGACTTAGTAACACTGGGGGATTGATCAAAAATTGGGAGGCGAAGTTTTGCGAAAAATTTTGGGAAAGAAAAAAATGTATAAAAAAGGATAACACCTACAAGTTCCCGTATACCTTCGATGTTGTCTTCTTGTTCTCGATTACCTTTATCTTTCTTTCCATCCTCTCCTGGGTAACGTAAGTGGTCGATTTATGCTCCAAGCTGTGTGGATAGATATTAAATATACACTACACATGTATGGTTCGTCAAGCTGTGTGAACAGATATTCAATATTAAATTTACATGGCTAGTTTTCCCTGCTGTCCTGGTGTAGTCTACACTGTAGACGCAGGGCATTGCCACGGACGCAAACTTGTTGCATCGAAGACCGGGGACCGTTTGCTGGGAGAGTAAACTCTCAGACATGTTTAAGAATGGGCAGAAACTTATTTCTTTGTCCCTAGCCCGCTCCTATTTCGCACGTAGCCCTGGAAAACACGAGGGACCTTCTCGACACATGTTTTGGAGCATGAAGCCTTTATCAGCGAAACCAGCTCGCTTTACAGCGAATTTGTTTTGGTTCTGGCGTTGTCTTCTTCCGGAGCATTAATTACTCCGGTCCAATAATTGCCAGTTGATAGTTTGCTCTCTATGTTATTTTTCTTGTTCCTTCGTAACCACAGTAGCGCGCCAAGGAAGTCAAGCTTAATGCAGGCTAACTGCATTTTTTCTTTTCTTCGTCTTGTGGAAAGAAAACTATTTCAACGGTTCTCCTTCATGCTGGTCACAACAGTGCATACCTTGCGGCGAATAAAGGCACCTAAAGGAATACTTATTACAAAGACGTGCCTGGTTTGTGCAAGCGAATTTATACGCGGAGGTTCTGTTAACGAAATAATGCAAGTTTAAAACAAGTCTATATTCGCAGGCGAACCTATGTGTGCTCGGTACGTGTTTACGAAACGCACTGCCCTCCATTTTACTCAGTAATGATGATGATGATGATAATTATGTCCTCAGGCTTAATGCCCCATACCCACGGCGGGGGATTGGCCAGGGTGCATAGCGGATACGAACGCACTCATGCGTAAGGAGAGGAGAATTTGGATAACTTTGGGTCTTGAGGCTAGAAGAAGGATTGATAGCTGGGCAAGTTTGTAATAATTCATCGTGGGAGGTAGAGCGCGAACAAGACGAAGGACGAAGCAAGAAGACTACACAGACGCTAGCCAAAGCTCAGAATTTGCACAAAACAAAAATACGGAAAAGAAAAAGCAGTGAATTCACATTCTAGCAGAGGAATCTGCCAGATGAAATTATATAATCGTGAATATAATCGCCCACTGATTTCAGAGCATATCCCTTGGTGCTTGCCTCGAAGGAATCGGAATAGTTAGAGGAAGCCCGAGTCGAGCCAGGGTGATCTTGAAGTAAATTCTACGGACAGCAGCGAACCGCCGGCAGAAGAGGAAAAAGTGATCGATGGACTCAATTTCACCACAAGACTCACAAAGGTTGGTTATCGATAACTCCGATCGGCGTAAATAATGATTTATGCGCAGTATCCTGCAGCGCAAGAGTGTCATGGACACCTCACATTGCGGCGAACTGTACATCCGTACACTCCAAGGAAATGCCAGGTGTTGAAAATCCACTGCAGCAAAGGGAGGCTCATGGCTCAAGGAGTGGAGACGCTGAAATTGCTGAAAGCGTGCTAGAGACAAGTAGACAGTATTTGGGACGAACAGTACAACAGGTCCACCAAGGGTGGACTTTGCTAAAAAATCAGCCCACTCATTAGAAACAATGCCACAGTGCCCAGGGACCCAGCGAAAGCGTGCTTCTCTAATATGCGGAGGAATAAAAAATTCAAGGGAACGGCTCACAGGAGTATCGCTCGAGTTTTCGAGCGCTGTAGAGACGGAAAAGCTGCCTGAAGGTATTATAACCTGAGTGAAACTGCAGGCAATCCTTATTAAGGCCAAATCAATGGCCAGAAACTCAGCGACAAAAATAAAGGTATAGTCAGGGGCCCGAAATGAATAACTCCAATCAAGAGCCCTTGATCAAATGCCAATCGCTGCCTTTTCATATTGCTGGAAGGCTGTATAAATGGCAATATGGTTGGGAAAATTGTCTAGGTACTCCTCTAAAGCGAATTTTACACATTAGCGGGCATATTCTTAGCATTCCTTGGGAGGACGTTGTCAGAGGAGACTGCCGTATCAGCCCGCCTGTGGCTAACTAGTACTAAGGAACTTATTCATACAGAAATATTTGAAACCAGAGGGAGCTTATACCGAGGCCATGTAGTACCAAAGAAGAGATTTGTGCTCGATATAAATATGGGGTTAGTCAATCCAGGAACCGGCTCCAAAGACCTTAAAAAAGTTCGCACAGTGAGAAGCTGAAACTGCGAATTTAGATCAGGTATCCACGCCTCCAAGTACAACTCAGCATTAGCCACTGTTTTAGGCAGACCTAAGCAAAGGCGCAGAGCGCGCAACTCCTTAACAAAGAGGGTTTCAAGCCTGTACATTGGGCACCCAAAAAGGAGAACGGTGCCGAATTGAAGTGTTGGCCGTACATAGGCCTTATAAAGAAGGAGTAGAGTATCCCGACGCATACCGAATTTTTTTGTAGCTGATCCTCATCAACTGGCCAAGGGCGCGCTCGACTTTACGCGCAATGCTTATAATGTGGGGCTGCCAGTCTGAATGCGGCTCATATATTATACCAAAGTATTTTAAAGAATCAACTTGCGGGATTAGAATAGAGTGATACGACAAAGAAATGAAAAGTGGGGATGCCTGTGGGAAAACATGGACGGCACACTTGCTGACATTTAACGTTAACTTCAGGCTGTCTAGCCTAACTTCCAGAGCATTTGAACACTCTTACAGCAATTGATACAGGATGTGAATATTTTTTACAGAAGCGAAAAAAGCAGCATCATTCGCATACACATAAACTTTGACGACTGGGTGAATAAGGATTTCACGCATTAGTATGTTAAACAATAACGCTGAAATAACGAAACCTTGTGGGACACCTCTAGACTGGGCGTATGTGTTAGAAGTTAACGTAACCTTAGAGTAAAATAATGATATATTCCTTAAAGGTGCACTGAAGAGTATTCTGAACTTGTCTTTTTGCCGCGGGAACTCGATCTACACGTTCCTAGCATTCTTATAAACTGTGACTTATTGCCCAGTGTGGCCGATTTCCCTAATTAAATCGAATTAACGTCCGGCTCCCGCCTTTATTTTTTGAATTCTCCCCGTACGGTGAACGGAGTCGACCAACGCGTGAAGTGCCTTTCAGCCAGCTCCGTGGAGGCTTTGCTTTCGCCTTATTTTGTTTTTTAGGTTTCCATGAATAAATAGTTTCCTTCACAGATAATATAGCCGCAAAATAAGCCCGAAGAAATAAAAATACGCGCGGACTATTTGCTACTACGGACTACTACGTATTACTCCACCGACGGCAGAGCGGCAAGCCGCCACGGGACTGGGTGAAAGGCGCTCCACGCGTTGGTCGACTCCGCCCACCGTACGGGGGTGAATTAAAAAAAAAAAAGGCGGGAGCCGGACGTTAATTCGATTTAATGAGAGAAATCGGCCACACAGGGCAATAAATCGAAGTTTCTAAGAAAGCTCAGAACGTGTAGATCGAGTTCCCGCGGCAAAAAGACAAGTTCAGATTCCTGTTCAGCGCACCTTTAAGAACTCTCTGATCCACGCGAAGAGGTACAAAGGCGGTTGTATATCAGCTAGTTTATAAAGCAAAATGCTGCGCTCAACACTGCCATACGTGTTTGAAATATCTAACGTAACCAGAGCTGATACATCATTTTCCCTCACAGCAACCTTAATACGGCTCTCCAAGACTATGTGCGCGGTCCAAATCGAACACCCAGGGCGGAAACCAGTCTGGGCATCGCTAAAACCTTGTAAACAGTAGCCCCTGCCTTTAGGTTTTGATGATGATGACGATGTCCTTTGGCTTAATGGTTTTCTTCTTAATCTACTACTTGTTTCTCTTCTTTTAATCTCCACCGGAACCTGCCCTACAGCATACTTCGATGTATATTCTGCCGCGAACGCTCAAAGGCACGGGTGACCTCCATATTTGTGCACATCAGCTTGGAGCCGTCTACAGTGCGGATGCGCGAGTATTTCGGCGCTCATTTGGCGTGGCAACTTTAAGTGGATACCTGCATTAAAATAACAGGTACCTGCTGTAGGAATCAAACCGAAACCGTCTCCCGACTTTTTGGAGCACTTGAGTGGACTTGAAGGGCGGTGATGGTACATATTGGGAAATGTGCACGCATTGCTTGTCGGAAAAGAAATTTGCTTGGAGTGCTCGCAGAGTTTCGAGACAGTAAAACTAGTGATAAATGAAGATTCCGATTGCAAGGGAGGACCCTAGAGCAATGGGCGCATCACTGGTGTATTTCGCTCCAGCAAAAGGCTTGACCATCGTACCCGCGATGACACTAAACATGTTTAAAATGCATTTTCTTCGTGGTTCTGCGAGCCGCAATTATGTGTTCTCTCCTTGTAGAAGAGCCCAGTTCTGGACGGTCGAATTTCCAGCTAGTCCTGTTACGTACACACCCTATTAAGGCGAAAACCTTTGTTGGCTATGTCGACGATTTCGTGTCCGCAAAACGTGTCGGCAGCGATCTCTCCGTTTGTGCGAGAGTTAAGCAAAAAAGAATGATTTTGTATGATAAAGAATGATTTAAGGATGACGCACGTCAAAATTTCGTCGATCGGAAGCGATTAGTTAATTAATTAGAGCCAAAAATCTCACTTAAACGCCAAGATAGTATCGGACGTCTAAATAGAACGAAGACGTGAACACAGTAGCAGACGTCAAAACTACGGGGGAAAACGCAACCACGTCAACTAAAAAAATGAAAATATACCGAAAAAAGATGATGCAACACTTGGTAGCGGTGACGTCGAGCCAACGTGGTTGCCATGGCGACGCATGACTTCGCGCCATGGCATCATGTCGTGACTAGGGTGGTCCAACAGTGACGTCATAGGAGAAAGCGCGATGCGTGGGAGGGTGGGTGTGCGGTAACCGCGCGCCAACATGGTTGTCATCGTGACGCGTGACTTCATGTCACCTCTTTGAAATGGGGTCGCTGACGTCTTGGAGGAGCGGTGGTCGGATGAAAAAGAACCTTCTAGAACGCTTGTGCATGCCGTTTCCGCTCCAGCGCTTCCTCTTACGTCAGTCGTTGCCTCGCCGCCCTCGAGTGCGCGTGCTTCTTGAAACCTGACCGACAAACAGCGATTTTCTCGCGAAAAACCTGCCAACGGAGCCCGGCGGCGGCCGTTCGCCGCCGACCAAGCCGTGCTAGCTGGCGGTCAGCCGCTCACCGGAAGCGGCGAATGCGAGCTGTCAGCGTGGACCAATGAGGGCGCTCTGCTCCAGCACCTCGCTTCCGCCCGCCGCTTTTGATTCTACGAACCAACCACAGTGTACATGGCGTCCAAATCTTCGCGCACCGAGTATTAAGGCGCGATCACACTTGCCCCAAAATCCGGCGAGCGAAGCGGATTCGGCCGCTTTTGACGCCGACCGGGGCGGAAAGCGGCGCGGCGAGGTCGATCGGTCCATACCGATTTCCGCATGGCGGCGCCCTTCGAAACTGGACCCCTCGCTTCGGACTGAATTCTCGTTGTTGCTGCCGTTTTCAGTGCGTTCGCTGGCCGTAAATGGAGCACCGGTCTTTCGCTTCGTCTCACCTTGCCTATAAGAAAAATTTTAGTGATAAATTTGCTTAATTTTTTATTTAAAGTGACAATTCTCCCACTTCCAGGCTTAAGAGGAGAGTCGGTTTGCTTACAGTAATGGTTCACGTCATCAGAACCAGATGGCGCCACTATAGGTTGAGTTTATTTTTGCGTCTCTGCAAGCATACGCTGAACTAAATGTGGGAATGCGCCTGCATTTGGTTTGGTTTATTGGGGTTTAAGGTCCCAAAGCAATTAAGGCTATGAGAGACGCCGTAGAGAAAGGCTCCGGAAATTTCGACTACCTGGGGTTCATTAACGTGCACTGACATGGCACAGTACACGGGCCTCTAGAATTTCGCCTTCATCCATATTCGGCCGCCGCGGCCGGCATCGCACCCGCGTCTTTCGGATCAGCAGCCGAGCGCCGTAACCATTGAGCCACCGCGGCGGATGCGCCTGCGTTTATCGTACATAAGCATGCATACGCTTATGGTACGTAGACAGCGTAAATTTGCTCTTTTCTTACTTATCTGTGTACGCCGCAAGCGGTGACATGGTGCAGAAAAGCGAGAAACAGCAGCGGCGCGGCGGTTCCGCCTCGCCCGGGCGTCGACAGATGAGAACAGTACCGGCGCGTTCACACTTGGACATTCGGTGACAGGAGAGAGCGGAATCCGCCGCCGCGGCAGAAATTCGGCCGAAATATCCAGCGGAAAGCCCGCTCGGTCAAGGACCGATCTCTGCCGCCGGAAAAAATTCCGCCGATTCTCATCAGCCAATAGGGCAGCGAGTACGAAGTTGCATTCCCGCGGCGACAAACATGGCGGCGCCCTTCGATGCATGACAACTCGCTTCGGACTGGATTCATCAATGTTACTGCCTTCTTCAGCGCGTTCACTAGCCATAAATGGGCAACCTGTCTTTCGCTTGGTCTCATCTCGCCAATAAGAAAACGTTCGAGTAATTAACTTGCTTTATTTTTTATTTAGAGTGACAATTCTGCCCCCCCCCCCTTTAAGCTTAAGAGAGCGTCAGTTTGTTGACAACAATGGTTACCCTCGTAACCTCCAGATGGCGCCACTAGCCTATTTATCGTTCCATCTGTTTTAAACATGGATAGAAATAGCGTAACCATCGGCAAAATAGCAGCATTTTGCGTACGTAAGCGTGCATACCGTTATAGTACGTAGATAGCATGGATTAACCGCTTGCCATATCTGTGTACGCCGTGAGCAGGCGACGAGCGGCGACGTGGTGGACGGGAAGTGTGAACGAGGCAGCATTTCGGCGCCGGCGGATTTCGCTGGCCGTCGCCGCCGAAATGCCCTAGTGTGAATGCGCCATACTAGTTTTTGCGGCGATCGAATCCGCTTCGCTCGCCGGATTTTTTGACAAGTGTGAACGCGTCTTTACTCTGCCTACTGTAGCCTTCGGTCTGATAAATAAAGACAAAATTGATAAAATTTATATAAATCTGAATAATATTTTGTTTCCTTTGCCGCCCTCGAATAAACAATGGTTTTCGAATAAGTTTAAAAATCTTTTTTCGTTGCAGTTTACTAAGATTAAGGCCATGCCGTTGTTAGCAGCACTGAAATCAAGACGGCTGCGGTCTGGCGGCGGTCGCTTGTCTTTCTCCGTATGTGGTGCAGTACGGCGACAGCGCATCGGCGTTCCGCCGCACAGCATGAAATTCGCAGCGTCTGTTCGATCCATGTGTGTCGGCCTTTAGAGTGTGTGAATGGTGTGCACACGTTAGCGCGATTAGGGCGCCCTCACGGCCTACGAAAGGCGACGAGTGCGAAGGAGGAATCAATGCTTTCGCATTCTCCCAATGCGGGTCGCCGCAGAGATCTCTAACGTTTTTTGCGCTAAGCTAACCAGTCACGCTGCTGATGCTTTACTCAAGCTATATTGTAGAGAAGGATGTGAAAATTCGTCCACGCCGACAAAGCCACTCCGACGTAAAGCTGAAATGTTGCATTGCAGAACGTGCTCGACAGAATGGGGAATGCCACGCCACATCAGTGGACGAGGTAGGCAGGAAACACAGCAAGTTCTGCCGCCGCGGTGGCTCAGCGGTTATGGTGCTCGGCTGCTGACCCGAAAGACGCGGGTTCGATCCCGGCCGCGGCGGCTGGAATTTCTTTGGAGGAGAAATTCTAGAGCCCCGTGTACTGTGCGATGTCAGTGCACGTTAAAGAACCCCAGGTGGTCGAAATTTCCGGAGCCCTTCACTACGGCGTCTCTCATAGCCTCACTCGCTTTGGGACGTTAAACCCCATAAACCAAACCAAACCAAACAGCAAGTTCTGAAACCGGTTTCGCCGGCAGAGCTATAGAAATATGATGCGCTACTGCCAAATTATGTCGCATTCAGGCAAGCACGGCTAGAGACAGTCTTCGAGTTTGCTGCTTTTAACAGCAGCGCGTGAGCTCATTCAGAAAACTCATTGAAACGGCACGGATGGCGTACGACAAAGCTAAGACAGAAGAGAGTTCGCAAAATAACTAATAAGACGGTACCCCGTTAGATAGTCGAAAAACCGACTGAGGCCCTAGATATGGAGGCCTATCAGCACGGACGGTTTAACAAATAATGAGCTCTGAAGAGAGGCTGTGCTATGGGAAGTGGAACCGTTGTCGAGTTGTTTAAGCGCGAGGACGTCAGGAAGTAGCCTGTACAGGAGTCAAACCAGCCCAGGTGTCTTTGAAAGGCACGAGTTTTCAAAAAGCGACACAGGAGAGCCCTTCAGGCAATGTGAATCACGGCAAATATGAGTTGAGGAGTCACTGTGGCCCAGTAAAGAAGATAGAGAAGCGGCTACCACCCCGAAGCTGGTGCGTAAGATTGTGGAGCTGTAGTTGTGCTAAACTGCAATATTGTAGTAAGCCGCACTGTCACAGAGGACTAGAGCCCGATTCTAGACGAGCAGTGTGTTTCAGAGGAGAGCAATTAGAGTAATAAGCAAGTGACAGAGAACTACCTTTAAGGCACCGAACTCCGCAACTCGGTTGCAGCTGAAGGTGCATCAGCGGAGGCAAAGACGCCAGTTTCAAATCCGAAAAAGGTTACCGAGGTCCGACGGAAAATCAGAGGATCCGGGGACGCACGTGGAATAGTCAAGGTGTAGAAAAAGGAACAAAAACAAAGGTTAAGGGGAAACGGAGAAAATATCAGTCTCCAAATTCAGTTGTGCTCATAGCTGCTCGTGTGACCAAAGAACGGAAAGCAGTAGAGACATGTTTTCCCGCGGTGCGCATCTGAAACTGGCCGGCATGGTATCTGGCCAGGCGACAAGCACGGGTGGTTTGAAAGCAGACACCAATAGCAGGAAAGGGAAAGCAAATTTTTTAGCCAGGACAGCAGCGAAGCCCCTGAAAATGCGCCAGTCAGCAAGAAGACCCAGACTGCGCCGCCCTGAGACAAAGGCGGCAAGACATAAGCCAAATATGCCAAACAGTGCACACGGTGCGCGTCATTGTGAATTTGCTTTCGCGTGGCTAACAGGGGAAGCTACCGTGTGCGTATGCAGATTCCGCGAACTAAAGAGAAGGGAAAAACTCGTCTTGCGGGTGCGGGGTTCCTGCGTCGCGAGAAGCCTGACAAGAGAACGAGTTACACACTTTTTGCAGTGTGCCAAGGAGTTCTCCTGTGAAAAGGGCGGAAGTGCGCTAGTGAAAGGGAAGGGTGGACGAAGTCCCTCTCCCTTTGTGAAACCTTGGCAGCGCACAGGAAGATCAGTCCGCGACACCGAATTTCCCTGCTGAGAAGCCAATTCACGAAAGCCGGCAAAGCGAAGTCATCTCTGCTTACTCGTTTCAGGTGGACGATTTAATTTTAGTGTGAAAGCACTTCTTGACGGGGTCAAACCGGCTCATCGGTTTCTGTGATGCTTTACCCAGAGCGAACCATAAATAAATTTAAAAAAAAAATGGCTATGGCTTAGCTTAGGTTAAGCCTGGATATCAGCGAAAAGCTTCGTTGATGCTTGTGGTTTAGCTTGTGGTTATGCCATGGTTGTGTACTTGTGGTTCCCCTGTCGACATACCACGGTTACTCTTGGCAGCGTGTCATTGGCTCATGTGAATCATATAGGCACACATCATACAACTTGCAGGCCACCACTTCGGGATCTTCGTTCATTTCGAGGCGTGTGCATTTCTTCTACGAGCGCTCCTATACGTATACCTCGCAGCCTTATCAGATGCGCCGCAACGAAGGGCGAAAGGAGGGCGAGAAGGTGGCGCATGCGCAATACGAGGAAACCGAGCGCGCGCCGATGCACACTCAGTAGGGCTGTGCGAATATTCGAAATTTTCGAATATATTTCGAATATTATATTTTTAGTACTCGGATTCGATTCGAAATCCAAGTATTCGTGTTCTTTGCAATATTCGACCCGACGCGAATATTCGTATCTAGCCGAATATTCATTGTGAGCACCGGCGTTCATTTCGGTCCGCAAGTCCTATCGACACAGACATAACAACATGGCGGTGCCCAGAGCAATGCGCATTGATGAAGGAAAATTTTTGCTTAGAATTTTTCCTTCCTCCAAGGGCCATGCCGTAGCTGACTGCGCTGGTGAGCTTTTTTGTGGCTATACCTGCGACGCTGCTATAGTCAGAGCTGTGCACGAAGTACCTCGCAATACGTGCCAGGTCAGTGCCAAGTGACAGGGCATTTTCTGTGGCTGGAGGAGTCGTTTCAACTGGAAGGGAACTACTTTTGCCTGACCATGTGGAGCAGCTGGTTTTCCTTCACGACAACCTTTTATGTTCATCCCACCAACGCGCTTTTGTGCTGATGGCAAGCTAGCCTTAATCAGTGCTGTGTACTTAGCCATCCTCTCTGATATTTCCACTCTTATAAGAATAATGTTCGAGACTTTGATACTTTTTGTGCAGCCACACACACACCTTTTGTGTTCATTTTATCATCGATAGTTGAAATGTGATGTTCTTGAGTGCTCAAATAAATGTTTTGTAGTGGTTAAATGCGTCTGTCCTTGATTATTCGATATTCGATTCGATATTCGGAATCAAGTATTCGCATTCGATTCGTATTCGAAAAATTTCATATTCGCACACCCCTAACACTCAGTAAACACGCGCACAGTGCGCCAACGACGGTGAAGGGCGACCGACGGAGCCGCCACCGACCACGTGCGCCTCTCCAGTGACGTGACGCGGCGAACTCGCGCACGCGCAGATGTGGCTAAAATTGATCACGGAGCACGCCAGACCCGATGTTGAATAGCCAAGTGAAGCTTTTCGCTTCAAAAATAAATATTGCGTCGGCTGGGATGCGAACCCGCAGCAGCGCGAACACGTCAACTTTACTGGCCATTGCACGGGAACATTAGGCTATCGCGGAGCACACCTTGCGTCAAACAGCAACACAGTCTCGCGCCGTGCATTGCGCATCGACTTCATCAACTAATGCTACCATACTGACATTCGCGCTTTGAGCTATGTGGCGGCTGGTAGTGACAGAAAGCTGTAGGCTGAATGCGTTGGCGTGGGCAACATTGTGGCAGAAACACGACAATAGTGGAATACGCGTTGACGTTGAAAACATTGCTAGCTGACGACACAGTCTTTTCGCCGGTCTCTCCGCACCGCGAGCAAGACGGAGAGGAGATTACTGGGAATTCTTGGGTTTCAGCCATTCCCTCTTTGATGCCCTTGTTTGATCGTGAGCTATTTTGTAGCAGAGCTGTAGGATCACGAAGTCACTTTTTCCACGAATCAGTGTCCGATACCCACCTTTAACTCATTTGCCATCGGCTCAGTGTCGTTGCAAGCTGCCCCTGTTGTAAAAAGTCTATGTCTTCTGACAAGCATTTATCGCGGTCAATACATGCCGATAAGACACGTGGCAAATCATCAGAAATAATCGGTACCCTGAATAAACTGCGCTTTTTTCTGCCACAAAACACAAAGCTCATTCTCTATAATTCGATGTTCGCTTCTGTTTTACACTACTGCCTTACTCTCTGGGGAACGACGACACTCTCTAGTCTAAGCAGGCTTCATATAATTAAAAAGCATTGCTAACATTCCGCGCGACGTGATGGCTCAAGCACTTTTTAACCAATACCTGAACCATATAAAAAATGCCGAATAAAGGGATATAACAGAAGTAAAACCCATCAAAATTTTCTCGGAACCATGTCTCACCTAAAACACAGAGAACACACTCATGCCATACGAAATCACGAATGGTTCATTCCACAGATACGAAACAATTACAGACGTGAAATGTTAAGCGGTTATTTGCCAACATTACTGAATTGCTTGAGTTAGTCTCATGGGCGTCTTATTTTCGCATTTATTATTTTTAGGTCCTTTTTTTCGCCTGTCTCGCGCTTACCTTTCTCAAACGGAATTACTTTCTTTGGTTGTATATTTAACAATAGATATTTCAAAACTTGTACGGGGGCGCAGGTGCAAAATAAGCTCCAGAGTGAGCTTTTTGACTGCGCCCCTATCATCTGGACGATGTAAAGATCTGATTGAATGATTGATTTATATTTGCTGTTATTGTACGCGTATCTCATTATGCGTGTGAGGCTAGCTGATGTGTGGAAGGATTTCCCACAACAAAATTATCACCGTTACTTGTATATGAATTAGGAAAAACTCCTTATGGCATCTGAATGGTGAACAAGCTTCAAGTGCGAAAATTCGGTATATCAATCATACACATAGCCATAACAAGAGACTGGGGTGTTTCGAATATTAAACTCGAGCCGCAGCCGTGGCCTCGTGCTTGAGTGCTCGCCTCGGCAACGGGAGGTCGGGGGTTCGATTCCCCCGGCCGCCGGTCCACCCAGCCGGCCAATCCAATGGGAACAGGCGGTCCCCCGGCCTAGCGCTCGGCTCTTCAGGGGTGCACCGCGTGGGAAGGATAGCCTGCGCCGCAAAATTCCCGTCAAATGTGGGCAAAAAAAAAACTGCAACGGTGAAAGCCCGCCACAAAAAAAAAAAAGGCCACAAATTGGGCTTATGCCGCACGAGGCGGACTTATGGTTGCTTGGCGGGGGAACTTATCACTCATCCGCCAAGGCAACTGTTTGGTCTAAGACCCTTTTCCCAAGCATTTCACCCTAGAAGAGCCGAGCACCAGGCCAGGGGAAATCTTGTACCCATTAAAGAAACCGGTGGGTACCCGGCGGCACTGGGGATCGAACCCAGCACCTCCCGAATGCGAGGCGGATGCTCTACCACAAGGCCACGCTCAAACACTCGAGAAATAAAAAGTTAACGCAAAATCAAATGGGCAAAATGGTATTTATTTACCTATTTATTTATTGGTGCCTGAAATGCTCCTGTTGGTGTATTACACGAGGGGCATGACAGCCACTGGCAAAGCTCTGAAGTATATAATAAAAACCAAATAATAGGTGCAGAACACTCTGTGCATCAAAGAAACATCGGAAGCAGTGTTGCGAGCATGTATGCCATTAAACCTAAAAACTACAACGTATCGCACTCAAACAGTTTTTGACGCAGTGGCCACAAAAACACAAAACTTCCACAAATCTCTTGCCATTATTATTGGGCGGGCAGCTATCAATCACGAGAGCAAGCACATAGCAAACCGTTCCAAACAAGAGAAAAATTTAGTGAATTCTTGTGACATCCATCTCGCAAGCAGCAACGTGCTATTACCAGGTAAGTTGGTGCCTCGCAATGTCACGAAGGTTCATTTAAGATCGAAGCCCTGCAGGTAAACCCTTGCTGTTTAAACGCACCGTAAGTGGCATAAAAGGCGGTAAACATTTTATGAGATGGCCGTGACATTATGTAAATGGTTACAAGAAGAATACGGGTTTGTGAAACCTGTGCAGTGCGCGACCAAAGCTATGGTACACTTCAATCCAGCTGTTCACAGGTGAACTGCGGAATGTTCTTACGATGGGTCTTCTGCTGGTCAAACAGCCACGATAAATGCGAGATCAGCCACAGAATCCAGCACCAGAGATTACACACAAAAAAAAATTAAAACAGCATGAAATGGCCGTAACACAACGGCAGCCTTCATGTGCCCAGGTCAGGTTTCCAATGCACAGAACGACACGCTTTGAAGGATGGCTGTTCCCCTGGGACTGGTTGCCGATCCCAGACACCTCATCTGCGTTGCCATCGCTGGACGGCGCAGCAATGACGTCGTCGTAGAGATCCACGTTCGCATCATGCTCATTGTAACCTTCCTGGTTGAAGTCTTGCCCTAGGTCGTCGGCGTACAAATCAATATCCACGCCGTCAGCCGTTTGCCGTAAGCTTCCCCATCTGCGCTTTCGGCGCCCGTCTGAGCACAGCGTCGATCACGGCGTGTGCTGCTAGGTGCTGGGACAGCGCATGATGCAGTCGCCGAAATCCCGGGGAATGCTTTAGCTGCGATCAGCGGCCCTGGCGTTGTGGGGTGGCGCAGTTGGTCATGCGAAAATTCGCTGCCTTGACACTCAGACAACGTCGCCACTCGTCCCCCCGGGCAGAGCTTGTGTGCGGTTGTCATGGCCGTGGAGGGCGTAGTGTCCCGGGAACGTCCTGCGAGAGTGCTCCGTAGTTAGCGTTTAAGCGATACTCCGTCGTCACTCTTTCTAGTGTGGAGCGAAATACATGTGATCAGGCAGAGGGAAATAGCGGCCAGCTTTCAGCCATGATATAAAATTATGCAAAATGAGCTTCAGGCCTGGAGTCAATTTCCCCCGATTTATTTATTTTGGTAATATAGAGGCCCGTGTACTGTTTGATGTCAGTGCACGTTAAAGAACCCCAGGTGGTCGAAATTTCCGGAGCCCTCCACTACGGCGTCTCTCATAGCCTTAGTCGCTTTGGGACGTTAAACCCCACAAACCAACCAACCAACCTAAAAGGCAAGTGTTTAGAGGACCAACATTTGACATAGTTTTTACCGAAGAGGGGTAGACTCGAAGTATATACATGTGATATATCCTCAGGGAAGTTGGGAAGAAGGAGGAAGAGCTGGACCTACACACCGGGATGCTGCATATGAGCCGCGGGGATAAGGGAGCTACAAAAGTAAGAGGTTAAAAACAACAAAAGCAACAAAAAAGCTGGAGCCACCGATCATGTAAAGAAGCTATAGGTGGTGCGCTGTCTAAAATCTGCCTTGTGTCCAAGCTGACGTTAAGAGCAAGAAAAAATTTCGAGGGGACACTAGAACGCCGTCTTAAAGTTATGACGTGATAGCGTGAATGGGTTAATACCCATATATGCGGAATGGTCAATCTCTTCTTAACATTCATGAATCCCTGGCAATCCTCATACTATCGCAGCCTCTGTGGTGCAGCGGCTCAGCGATGCGTCATGTGTGTGGACAGTTTGGGCACTGAGCTGTGGAAGTGTACTGGTATAAAGTTTGGCTGGTGCACGTAGGAGATTAAACTGTATTCGGAAAAGAATGCGAGCTTCACGGATCGATAAGGATGGGTGTGGCTGTGGTAAATCAGCTAAGTCCAATTTTTGCTGCGTGTAGTATTCGTCGACAGTGCGTTTGTAAGCCCTGACCGCCTGCTCCGTCGGTGGGTTCGTCCATGGGATCCCCGGCGCCCGGTGTATAGTTTCGCAGGCAAGCTGGTGAGCCAGCTCATTGTCGGGAATGCCCATGTGACCAGGGATCCACCGAAGGGTCACCGGTCGTGGGCTTAATGCTATGAGGGCGGCATCTAAGGCCGATCGGGTAGGAAAGGGGAGGGCTCTTTCGTGGAAGGCACGCAGAGCTGCCTGCGAGTCTGTATAGACAACGTATGCGGGGGCGGGGGGTAGAGTGGCAAAGTGTGTGATGGCATCGGCGATCCCGTGTATTTCTAGGGCGAGAGTGGAAGGTGGGGAGGTATATGGACCGGTTGTGTGAGTGCTGGTTGTAGAGAGGGAAGGGTGGAGGAAGAAGGCTGCTGTGGAGCCCGCGGTTTCCGTGAGACAGGCGTGTGTGTAGGCCACCGCCGCAGCGTTTCCACGCTGCGGCGTGGGCCACTGCCCTGAGATGGCAGGTAGTGCCACAGGTGGTGCCGGTGCGATCCAGGGTGCGCTTCCCGAGCAACCTCTCGCGGCCAATAAATAATTTAATTGCGACCTACCTCGGTGCGCAGTTTGCTCACAATTGGGTGGGCACGTTGTGACGACGCTACGAAATTGCGTGATCTAGGTGGCCCACCTGCCTCCTAGGTTGCTTCTGTGCGGATTTTTCGTGAGTTTTTCGCTCACCGAAAGCGACGCTGACGACGCCGAAGACGACGCCTGATTTTCTGCGGCACGAGCTCCTTAACACTATCGCGTTAAACACGTGACCACTGGGGAGCTCTGCATACTTAACACACCTGTCGGCTTTCAAGACAGCAGTCACCACTTTCAGCTCCTTCGCTACGGGCCTATCACTAGTTGGCGGCACATAAGTTTATACGTGTCTCTTGCAGTGAAATGGAAGGAAACAGAGAGAAGAGAACAGGAGAGGGCTGCAAGAGAGTCTGCAAAATACTGAACTAACAAGCCTTCACGACGGGTTACAGAGTGAACTGTTTGATGCGTTTGTATGTGCAATGTATCAACTTGTAAAGTGCGATTCATGCGTCACGAATCGGGGAAAGAGAGAGGAGGGTATTAACCCTCCACGGGGTCGCCGAGCATCGCGCCACGAGGTGATGCGATAGTACTTTGACATCAGGTCTCCTATGTCTGGCGGAAAGTTTCCACCCGCCGCGGAGACCGCCGAGGGGCGCTGCGATCTCGTTCATCTTAAATTTAGGGGCTTTAGTTCATCTTAGGGCGCTTGGATGCCCGCTCGCCGGCACTGGCCATCGAAGCACCCTAGTTCGCCTGCGCTGAAACCAGGGACTACCCCTTATTTATTACTACGCTTCAACGAGATTTTGGTCTCTTTATGCAACTCCACCGTTTTTTCTTAAGTACCGAGTATATTTTTCTCAGAATTACCTTTAGAATGTATATGCATTGTTCATTGGAGGCCTTTCAAACACACTTTTGTGTGCTTGTGATATGGTCATCAAATGACGGTCATTCATATGACGAATTCCGTTTTGCATTTTATGTTTTCGCGGACCAGCTTAATCCTCTCTTCTATACTCAACCATTATGATTAACCACTTATGGTCGCTCGCTTTTTATTCCTTCCTCGTCTGTTTTCTTTGGATTCAGCCTTTCATATAAATCTCCCGTCATTATGCAGTAGTCAATGCTGGAATGGGAAGTTCCCGATTCCTAAGTGCGCCAGTCACAACAGCTACCACGGTCTCTGCGCATGACAGTAATATCTTGCGGTGAACGGGCACGCCAGTGTGGAGAGGATGTTCGGAATGTTTTCTTGACGTGTTTCTTTTTTATTTTGTCAAGACCTGGGTTCTAGGCTGTGTACAACCTTCAAAGGCTGTAGCTACTTTGTATTAGAACTTCACTGGTTAGCGATGTCTAGGGCGGGCCTTAAAACATGACCACCCGAACTTCTTTATTTTTGAAACAAATGAAAAGGCAAGAAAAGGCACTGGAGAGTAGTCTAGTTAATTGCGCCGTCCTTAGCTAATTAGTGCGACGTTGCTTATGTATCTTGAAGTTTTAAATTCTTTAAATATATTTCTCCGTCTTCATAATCTTTATCATGGAACACCTCCAGCTTCATGACCGCCGAATCAGCACTTCAGACAGGCGTGAGCCGCTCCGAAGAAAGGCAGCGAACCATCCTTAAATCCACTGTAGTGTAATGCGAGTTTTTGTTTTTATATGCCTAGAAGTGAAATCCCAGCATCCATTTTTTTCGCTCACTTCGCGTTGCTCCGGTCTGGTTGCGACCCTTGCGTTTGAGCGCTATTCGGAGTGGACCCCAGAAGCAGTAACTAAATTTCGATTTATTAAACCTCCACACAGACAGTCATTGTATAGCGCGATCCGCGCTCCGCTACCGCAGTGACCTTCCCAATTGAGCCATCTCAGCTGCACACATGGCCTCGATGGGCGCAGGCCTGCCACTGCGCAGGCGCAGCTGAATCATAGCGCAAGCGGAGCACGGTAGCGGAACGCCGGTCGCGCTAAGGAAACCATGTGTTATATGCCCTTGGTGTCACACACCTTCCGCGTATGGTTTTTTTAAACCTGCAGCTGAAGTCACGTGAAACAATGTAGATTTAATGACTACGCTTGACTGGCCTTTTGTAAATATATGCCTAGAAGTGAAATCCCAGTATCCATTTTTTTTCGCTCACTTCGCGTTGCTCCGGTCTGGTTGCGACCCTTGCGTTTGAGCGCTATTCGGAGTGGACCCCAGAAGCAGTAACTAAATTTCGATTTATTAAACCTCCACACGGGGACTTATCCCACTCTGAGACACGCCACCCGACGGCAGCAAGAGACAGTCATCGTATAGCGCGATCCGCGCTCCGCTACCGCAGTGACCTTCCCAATTGAGCCATCTCAGGTGCACACATGGCCTCGATGGGCGCAGGCCTGCCACTGAAGTTTGAAGTTTATTTCCATTTCAGTAAGAAATGAGGGACCCGAGACAAAAAGTGAACGTTAATTCACTTGACGGCGCTCGGGCCCCATTACATGGCAAGACAGCGAGGTGTCGGTAGTAACAGTTGTACGAGTACATTTACAGACATTGTAGCTTTTACTGACATAGTTCAGTTTTTGTGTGTGTGTTAAAGGCAAAGACACAATGTGAAGGATAAACATGATCAGCAAATAACAGCAATTGTGAATAGTAGCAAACCCAAAAAATACAAAAAAAGACATAGGAGGAAACACACTGCAGGAAACCAGAAAAAATTACATTTGTGAGAGAAAGAATGAATGTATTGTTTTCTTCTTAACATTTTCAATATTAACATTACTTTGGCGAAAATAGTTTAACAGAGTGGGGAGAGTATGTGCGAGCATTTGCTGGCCAAACGTCGTTCGTACGAAAGGTACCGTCCAGTTATGAGCAGAGCACGAAGCATATGTTTGTGCGCAGGCGCACTGCGCAGGCGCAGCTGAATCATAGCATTTGCATCCCCTCCATGATCACTGAAACAGAAAAAAGTGACATAAAACATAATGCGTGTTTCTAAACCCACTCTACAACTTAATGAGCCGTCTTACGGCCTATGAATGAATACTGGAAATTTAGCAAAAATAATCTTAGCTAGCTAACTAACAAAGTGTAGCTTAAAGTCCCACTCTGAGACACGCCACCCGACGGCAGCAAGAGACAGTCATCGTATAGCGCGATCCGCGCTCCGCTACCGCAGTGATCTTCCCAATTGAGCCATCTCAGCTGCACACATGGCCTCGATGGGCGCAGGCCTGCCACTGCGCAGGCGCAGCTGAATCATAGCGCAAGCGGAGCACGGTAGCGGAACGCCGGTCGCGCTAAGGAAACCATGTGTTATATGCCCTTGGTGTCACACACCTTCCGCGTATGGTTTTTTTAAACCTGCAGCTGAAGTCACGTGAAACAATGTAGATTTAATGACTACGCTTGACTGGCCTTTTGTAAATATATGCCTAGAAGTGAAATCCCAGTATCCATTTTTTTTCGCTCACTTCGCGTTGTTCCGGTCTGGTTGCGACCCTTGCGTTTGAGCGCTATTCGGAGTGGACCCCAGAAGCAGTAACTAAATTTCGATTTATTAAACCTCCACACGGGGACTTATCCCACTCTGAGACACGCCACCCGACGGCAGCAAGAGACAGTCATCGTATAGCGCGATCCGCGCTCCGCTACCGCAGTGACCTTCCCAATTGAGCCATCTCAGGTGCACACATGGCCTCGATGGGCGCAGGCCTGCCACTGAAGTTTGAAGTTTATTTCCATTTCAGTAAGAAATGAGGGACCCGAGACAAAAAGTGAACGTTAATTCACTTGACGGCGCTCGGGCCCCATTACATGGCAAGACAGCGAGGTGTCGGTAGTAACAGTTGTACGAGTACATTTACAGACATTGTAGCTTTTACTGACATAGTTCAGTTTTTGTGTGTGTGTTAAAGGCAAAGACACAATGTGAAGGATAAACATGATCAGCAAATAACAGCAATTGTGAATAGTAGCAAACCCAAAAAATACAAAAAAAGACATAGGAGGAAACACACTGCAGGAAACCAGAAAAAATTACATTTGTGAGAGAAAGAATGAATGTATTGTTTTCTTCTTAACATTTTCAATATTAACATTACTTTGGCGAAAATAGTTTAACAGAGTGGGGAGAGTATGTGCGAGCATTTGCTGGCCAAACGTCGTTCGTACGAAAGGTACCGTCCAGTTATGAGCAGAGCACGAAGCATATGTTTGTGCGCAGGCGCACTGCGCAGGCGCAGCTGAATCATAGCATTTGCATCCCCTCCATGATCACTGAAACAGAAAAAAGTGACATAAAACATAATGCGTGTTTCTAAACCCACTCTACAACTTAATGAGCCGTCTTACGGCCTATGAATGAATACTGGAAATTTAGCAAAAATAATCTTAGCTAGCTAACTAACAAAGTGTAGCTTAAAGTCCCACTCTGAGACACGCCACCCGACGGCAGCAAGAGACAGTCATCGTATAGCGCGATCCGCGCTCCGCTACCGCAGTGATCTTCCCAATTGAGCCATCTCAGCTGCACACATGGCCTCGATGGGCGCAGGCCTGCCACTGCGCAGGCGCAGCTGAATCATAGCGCAAGCGGAGCACGGTAGCGGAACGCCGGTCGCGCTAAGGAAACCATGTGTTATATGCCCTTGGTGTCACACACCTTCCGCGTATGGTTTTTTTAAAACCTGCAGCTGAAGTCACGTGAAACAATGTAGATTTAATGACTACGCTTGACTTGCCTTTTGTAAATATATGCCTAGAAGTGAAATCCCACCATCCCTTTTTTTCGCTCACTTCGCGTTGCTCCGGTCTGGTTGCGACCCTTGCGTTTGAGCGCTATTCGGAGTGGACCCCAGAAGCAGTAACTAAATTTCGATTTATTAAACCTCCGCACGGGGACTTACGTGCCCATTTCAATGAGGAATGTCTGGTGAACTGGCTAGCATGTTATCAGCCTACCTAATGTCTTCCGACGGTGACCAATCGAAATAAGAAACGAAATGGGCCAACATAGTCACCACCGGCAAAAGCTGATCACAGTGCGTCATCGTAGGCGATGAGAGGAACCTTAGAAGGAATGTAGAAAACTGCCACATGCATGCAATTTCCAAGCAGGATTTTTTTGCACAATTTCGATTATTTGCTCGTGGGACTGGAACGGAAGCAGAAAATATGAGTGATCGAAGGAATCTGTCAGGGCGAACGGGTGAGGATTCAGAGCGCAAAACGCTCATGCCTTTAAAAGTTGACGAGTGAACGTCCACAATATTACCTCAGCAGATTCCCATTATATTACATCGCTGCATACAATTAAATGCTGCCAAGCCTAATAACATATCTTAGTGGTTTGCTATGAAAATGTTCATGTGAGAATAGGTGAAGTTCTAGTTGGTGTCTGCAGTATTGAAGTCCTCGAGAATTACAAGTTTAGGCTTATAATGACACGCTATAACGTGTTCTGCGGATCGCTGTGCGTCGTCGTAGGCGGTGAGATTATGGTTTGGAGGAATCTAGAAAACTGCCTCATAATTCACATCGCCGTATGCCTAGGACGTAGCCATTCATCGACCGTCTGCGGAAGAGCAGGCTCAAACATCAGTGCATGCAAGTCCAGTAGAGTGATATGCTAGTAGAGACCAACCGGTTTCTCTACGAAGGAGCTAGAGAGAACGGTGGCCGCCAAATCGGCTGACTACAATTGCTTTTAGAACTGTGCAATGGACAGTGTTACACCTTTATCTCGTATCGCTGTAGCGACTATGGCAATATTAAGGAGAAAGCCTTTAATGCCTCAACGGTGTCGACAGAAGGTTGTCAGGGTGAGACGCTTGTCAACAGAGGTGTCACGCTTTTCGGTTTTCGAAATGGTTATGACGTAAGGGTGCGCGGATTCGGAGTAAGGAGGTCACCCATGGAAATAAAAAAACTAGGAAAATGAAAAGAAATTAAAAAGGTAAAAAAGAAAAAAACAAATAAAAACTCAAAATAACTAAGGAATTAAAAATAAGACAAAAACAATAAAAATCAAAATATATAAAAATAAAAACAACAAAAATTAAAAATTGTAGAACCGCCGTCGGGCCTACTGAGAGGCGCCCTGCCCACGCGGGGTGGCCTTGAGCACGGCGACTGTGGTCCTCTTCATTGGCAGTCGACTGCTGCTCACCGCAGTGGGGAAAGAGAGACCGCATGGAGCTCTGCCAGAAAAGGGGAGTGCTGGCGAATGTATACCGGGCACTGGGAGGGCAGGCTTGATCGCCCGACAGACTCTGTCGTCGGACTTGGCCACACACAGCCGCAGCCCATGGCGCTACCAGAAGTCGTCGACGGGGCCGAGGGCCCCTGGTGGAGGCTGGAGGCATCCCTTCAGATGGGAAGCCAATACGGCGGACCGAGGCTTCGGACAACAATTTCGGCATACTATGTTCACGTTGTTATCAAAGGGCATCAACATCCACATCAAGATTAGCCGGCGGACTCTCCCAAGGGCTGCCGATGAATCAATAAAGGTGTCGGCGTGGGGTCGACCCCTTGCGTAGCGACGGCGACAGCTTTCTTCCGACTGCGGGAAGACAAAGGAATGGTTATACCTCGCCGGCAGGCGACTTTCGGCATCGCGCCCACTACGGCCCGGGAACGGACGGCGACGTGGAAGACAAAACGCCCCGTCTTAACTTGCCGAAAAACGGCGACGACGGGCCAGGCAAGCCGTATTTTCCCACGCTGCCTGCGGATAACAGAGGACGACGTCGGTGGAGATGACCTTCCAAGAAATGAAGTTCAGTTGTCAAGGTCCCGCTTTCTGCGTCATGGTGTCATCACCATCGCTGCCAGATCCGCAGCGAAGGGTAAACGGTGAGGTGGGCGGGATCCCAAGACTACTCGAGGGATACCTGACTGAACACCCCCTAACTGCCGGGATTCTCAAACTAGATAACTAGGTACCTGGAGTGGTATAAAACCCGCCGCATGATTATGCTTGAATAATCCCTTATGATACTCTTAAAAGACTCTAATTAACCTTCCTGCGTTTGCTTGTTTATGTATAAATGAACTTGTTAAGTCTCCTTCAGAAGCCTCCGGCTGTCTCATAACCACGTCTCCGACTTCCTCTCCCCACCTCCGGCCCGACCACGCTACGTGAATCCCAACATAGAGTGGAATCATGCAAAAAAGTTTGTGGTATGCGGATTCGTGGAAAACAAAAATTGGATGTGGCTTAGCTAAGGTGAAGCCTGGATAAGCGAAAAGCTATCGATGCTTTTCAGCCAACTCCCAAGCTACCACTTCTGGATCGGTGTTTCTGCGCCGTCCGACTGTTGCTTCTTGTTCTCCTTCCATGGCGAGTGTCTGCGGCTGTTCTATGGGCCAGCGCCCCTTATACCGGGTGTTTTTTTAGAAGGTCCAAAATTTTTAAAGAAACATAAATTCCTTTAGATTTATTTTAACCCTGGAGCTATATTGAGGGCTACGGGGGGGGGGGCGCGCCACATAAGAGGCAAACTACTTTAATTAGTTCGCTGTTTAACTGAATACGTCAATTAACTTTTATAATTTTTATTTTAGGCGATATGTTGTATTAGCAGAATTGGAGATCATCTTCCAAACAGTCCAGCCAAGAAAAAAAATCATGAAAAAATTTTTTGCGCGCGTTACGAAGCGAGAAAAAGTCACCCTGGTAGGCAGCTTCACACTGTAACACAGCGCCTGTGAGCGCCTGTGACGTAGCTCGCTCCGCCCTGCGCTTTGTGTCAGTGCGTTTTTGTTCCAACGCGGCATTCCGTGAGGCCGCGGAGCGAAGCGAAACACGCAGCGATAGCGCAGGCCGCCCGTCCGGGCTTCAGGTGTTATCAGCCGTGTGACGCAAAGCGCAGGGCGGAAGCGAATACGTCAGAGGCGCTCACGGTGTGAAGATACCTACGGTGTGAAGATACCTACCAGAGTGAGTTTATCGCGCCTCGTAACGTGCCGGAAAAATTTTTAGTTAAAATTGTTTTTTCTCGGTTGGACTGTTTGGAGGACGATCTCCAATTCTGCGAATACAACATAACCCCTAAAATAAAAATTAAAAAAGTTCATTAACATATTTAGTTAATCAGCGAACTAATTAAAGCAGTTTTCCTCTTGCCTGGCACCCACCGTAGCCTCCAGTATAGCCTCAGTGCTAAAGTAAATCTAAAGCATTTTACCTTTTCTTAAAAATTTTGGACCTTCTAAAAACAAACACCCGGTATACTCCGCCTTTCAAATGCGCACTGCGCACGGCTGCGGCGAAAGGTCAAACGGTGGCGAGAATGGCCGCCTCTTCGATGGCCGTCGCCGCCGCTCACGCGTTCTTGCAACGTCTTGGCAAGAACCTTCTCCTCTTGGGACGGCGACTGCGCGGCAGCGGCGAAGGTAAAACGGTGGCGAGGAGGAGAAGCGGCGACGCTCAGACGACGGAGTCAGCGCGCGGCGGCGACGACGGCTGCGGCAGCAGCGGCCACCTGCGCTCCTTGTGATGTCGCTCGGTTTCGCGCATGCGCAGCTGTGGCTAAAATTGATCGCGGCACATGCCAGACCCGGCGTTGACGAGCCTAGTGAAGCTTTTCGCTTCAACAAAGTTTTTTCTTTGTTGCCTCGCAACTTAGTCAGCTTTTATTTTTCCTGTGAATGCAGCACGCATGTCACGCCGTGATTCAATAGTAAAATGGCACTTTGGGCGAGTTGGTTATGCATCTTGCAATAAAACAGCGCAAGGACACAGGACGAGAACGGAGAGAAGACACACACGGCGCGGAACTTGTAACTGCGTTTATTGGAAAAACTGCTGCTTTTTAAGGCAGGGCGTCAAGAAAGCGCGCGCATGCGCTTTGTCTTGACACCCTGCCTTAAAAAGCTGCGTGTTTTTTCAACAAACGCAGTTGCAAGTTCAGCGCCGTGTGTGTCTTCTCTCCGTTCTCGTCCTGTGTCCTTGCACTGTTTTATTACAAGGTGATTCAGTACTTCGATTGACCTGCTCTACCCGACCGCACAGAAATAAACTGCTAGCAGTTTACTTTTGCTCAGCACCGAATACTGTGCGGAAACAGACTTTAAGGTGCACACCACTGCCCCGTACCCGAAAGCGCGATTGAAGTTTCCAAAGGCTCAGGAACCTAGTTATGGCATCTTCAATGTCAATTTGTCCAATATACGCCGGCGGCCTATGCTCTGGTGTCGCTTTTCGGCAGCACTGTTGTAAACGCCAACGCGTATTGCTCTGGTGCCTTCTGTCGGCCCGGTGATGCAAATTGCAAATGTGATGCTGTGGCCCGGTGATGCAAATTGTGCGGTGGGCGGCGACGGCGGGCGGGAAAGACGGCTTGACGACGCGTACTCCCCTCTGTGCAGGTACTCGTCGATTTCCCGTGGTCGCTGGCCGGGGAATGGTCGTGGGGCATCGATGGCGAAACCACGGAGGCCGATGCGTCTGTACAGGCAGTGGCGAAGTACATGACCTGCTTCGCCGCAAGGGAAGCACAACGGGCGGTTGTTGGAAGTCCTCCAGGCGTCGCACTTCCTGGGGCTTGGGCGTCGTTCGTAGCCTGGGCGGGCGGGGGCAGGGGGACGGCGTTCGGGAACAGTTGGTTCACGTCGTAGAGGCGTACTTTGGCTCTCGCGTTGGAGCTGAGGACTGCGTAGTGCAGCGGCGTAGGTTAAGGCTGGAGGTTCAGCTGGAGGCGAAGATGACGGGGTGCCAAGCGCAGGCTGCACTTCTTCGCGTACGATTTCCTCAAGGGTCGCTACTTGAGGCTGGTTGGAAGATGGTAGCAGGCGACGCAGCTCTTCCCGTACAATTTCTCGGATAACATCCCGCAGGTTGCCTCCGAATGCTGCGCCATCCGAGAGGGCAGTCGAGGTCACTTGGGGCTGTCGAGGAAAATGACGGGCTTGTGCTTCCAAGGTTCTCTCCATGGCGGCTGCTTCACTGGTGAATTCCACGACCGTCTTCGGTGGGGTGCGGGTCAGACCGCCGAAAAGTGCCTCTTTAGCACCACGCATCAAAAGCTCCACTTTCTTCTCTTCCGCCATGTCCAGATCGACTCGTCGAAAAAGGCGCTTCATATCTTCTACATATGCGGTCACTGACTCGTTCGGGTGTTGGATGCGAGACTGTAGAAGCAGCTGAGCTCTTTCTTTCCTGATGATGTTCGTGAAGGCCTTCAGGAACTCCCGTGTGAATAATTCCCACGTCGCTAGAGAAGCTTCGTTGTTTTCGAACCAAATTCTCGCTAGACCTTCGAAGGCAAAGAAAATATGGCTCATTTTAGTCTGGTCGTCCCAACTGTTGAACACGGCGACACGTTCAACTGTTCTAGCCATTACTCACGATCCTCGCCGGGTGAAGCGTTGAACGTGGGCGGCAGTCGGGGCTGGTGTAAAATAATGGGGACTGGTGTCGTATCCATGGCTGAAATTGATATTGAGGGGTCCTTCTTCGCTCGCGTGCGGTCCGGTAGCAGTCCGAATTCTGGTGGACACCTCTGGAGACGACGGCTGCTTTGCCCTTCGCCTGCGGGGGGGGGGGGGGGGGGCTTCTGCGGCTTTCGCGTGATCTTCGAGACGGCTCGGGCTGCTCTGACGGCTCCCAGAGGGTGAGGGCGACAGGCACATCCGTTAGCACCTCCACCAGATGTCACGTAGTGGTGACTGCAGTCCGGCGAACAGGAAAACAACGAGGATGGCTTCGAAACGGAACTCTTTATTTGGGCTGACTTGCGCCCGCAAAGAACTGAATCACTCGGCGGCGGCGTAGAAAGAGAAGTTTATTTTTTTCTAATGTCAACAAAAATACAATTCAAAACTGCTGAACTCAAAGCTCTGATCAGTCAAGCACATGCACAGTGACGCAGCACTGAGCACGTCAGTAAGGCAGTAAGAAAGCCGACACTCGACCGCCGCGCAGGACGATGAAATATGTCGACCATTTGCGCAAGAACTCATCCTCACTCATTGACAGTGCGTCCACGCATGCTTGCTCAAAGAGGCGCGTGCGGAGGCGCTGCAACATTGGAAACATTGCTCTTTGCGGACGCCCATTTAAGGAAGCTGCTCCACGCTGCCGCCACAAAACGAACATGCCGACACACAAGAGCATATTTGTAAACAGTTCGCGTGAACTAGAGCGCGCTTCGAGGCGGGTTAAAAACATCCGTGACACTAGTACCCAAAAGGTGCGCGCCACTACACAGTCGAACATAGCGTGCCGCAACGTTTCTAAAAGACCGCATTGCGGGCATCGGACGGAGGGCGCCACGCCCCACGCTGCAAGGCGGTCTCTTGTGGGCAGGACCCGCCAGCCTCGCAGCCAGCCGAAGTCCCTGACATCTGCAGGAAGCGCAGCTGAGGTCAGTTGGCGCCAGCGTGCCCGTCTCGTTTTCTGGAGTTGTTTGCCGGTCAGCTCAGTGACCGTTAGTGCTTCACACATCCTAGAGGGCGGGGTTTCATCAACATCCAGATCGGGCACGCTGGCTGTCAACGACGCCAGTGTGCGACGCACGTTAACGAAAAATTCCGGCGGCTGCTCGGCTGTAGGGTCAACCACGTGTTGTGTAAAAAACACGTTACGCACTGTACCCAGAAAGTATGTAAGGAGTGTTCTCCCGGGATAGTCTGGGTTGCGTACAAGATCTCGTACTCCTCGCAAAGCGAGCACATTGCACATGGTGCGGATGCAAGGTATACCAAACCCACCCATGTACGATGGAAGGCGCATGAACATTCGTGACACAAGTTCGGTTTTGCCCGCCCAAACGAAAGAGCCACAGGCCGAGGTTAGCCTGCGAGCAAACGTGCGCGGTGGGTTTGCGACGCGGGCAACAAAAAAACATGCGGCTAGGATTGTAGACTTAACTATATAGCAGCGCTCTGCCATTGAAAGGCGGAAAGTTGACGCCCCCGAGAGGCGTTTCTCAGCGTTCGTGCGGAGGTTAGTCCAGGTTTCGCGGGCTACTTCTCCGCTGGCAAGGAATACTACTCCCAGGACTTTCACTCCCTGCACCCACACCACCTCGCCCGCAAGGTTCGGTGTGAAGGTGCCAAACCTTAGTGCCTTGCTTTTGCTCCTGTTCAATAGGGCCCCCGATATCTCGCTGTACTCGAGAAAAAGCCGCGAAAAAGCGGCGTAGCTATCCTCGTCCTTGAGGAAAAGCGACACGTCGTCGGCGTAGGCCGAAACCTTGATTTGGCCCTGGCCAGGCAGAGGGAAGCCGCGTATGGATGGGCTGTCGTTAATGCGCCGGATGAGTGTATACAGGCATAACACGAAGAACGTTGGGGAGAGAGGGCATCCTTGCCTTATGCCCCGGGTGACTGAGAAGGGAGCGCTCTGGTGGCCGTTTAAGGAGAGACGAGCATTCAGGTCTGCGTAAAGTAAGCGCAGCCTGCTGACAATTTGCGGAGGGAATCCGAAGGCTTCGAGGACTCCGAACAGATACGAGTGTTCCACCCGATCGAATGCTTTCGCCTGATCAAGCGAAACAAAGCACCCGCTGAAGCCCGTTCTACTGTCAAATGTGAACAGGTCTCTTGTGAGTGCCAATGCATCAAACACAGAGCGGTCAGGCACGCTGCTGGTTTGAGCCCGGTGGATTAGGTGAGGCAGGATCGTCCGCATTCTTGTGTTCAGCAAAGATGCGACTATTTTGTAGTCTGCGTTTAAGAGGCTTATGGGCCGCCATGCTTGCGGGTCGGAGGGGTGACCGCCCCCTTTCGGAATGAGTATGATGCGACATTCGCGGAAAGAGTTTGGACGTAACCCATCCGCGAGGAAGCCGTTGACCATCTTCAGCAGCGCTCCTTGGATCTGGTTAAAAAACGTTGAATAAAAACTTGTTGGAACGCCGTCTGGACCGGGGGCAGAGGCTGCATTCATACTCTGCAGGATGGCGTGCAGCTCTTGGCTTGTGGCAGGTGCACAAAGGTTTTCATGCAACTCTTCAGCTACTCGTGGCAAGTTTCCAAAAAAGCTTTGTAGAAGCCCGTCATAGCCATCTTGAAGATGTAGCCAACTGTCAAATTCAAATTTTATTTTGCCACCATGGTACAGATGATGGCGGGGACCCGTAGTAAAAGCTGCCGTTTGACAGCTTGACAAGGCCACGGGCCCCCACTTTGACAGCAATGCAGTGGTTTTTTTTTTCACACACACACACACACACAAAAAAAGAAAATACAAGAAATACAGATAACAAAGGAAAAAAATACATATAGCAGAGCTGTTATCAGGTTACAGTAGTCAGCATAAAATCAACAGCATTGTCCTGGCTGGAAAGAAAACTTACAATGATGGTGAAAGAAAGAATTAGGTAAACAAATCACAGAAAAAAAAAGCTTAGGTGTAGTGTAAAAAATACTCGAACAGTTTGTGGCGTGTTGTGTTTTGGAGATCAATATCGTTTTGTGCGAGTTTGTTAAGAAGTCGTGGTAGTTTATTTTCTAATGTTTGATTACCATAGAAAGTTCTGTATGTTTTTACGTTCCATTGTGCTATATTTCTTGTGTTGTACATTGCATCTCGTTTTTCTAAACCAGCTAATTTGGATAGAAAAGATATATTCTTCAACACCTCGTTTTTCACACACTTGCTCAGACGATAGTCATAAAGCTTAGTAATTGGAAGTAAGTTATACTTTAAGAAAAGTGTGGCCGTATGGTAGGTATGCGAAACATTTTCAACAATTCTTAGAAATTTTTTCTGTAACAAGTGTAGTTTCTGAAGATTGCCTGCTGTTGTTGCACCCCAGGTTAAATAGCAATAGCTGAAATGAGATTGTATCAATGAATTATATAGCATTAGCATTACATTTCGCGGCAGTATCTCACGGTTCTTGTAAAGAAGACCAATAATACGTGAACATTTATTTATTACAAAGCTAACATGATCATCCCATGACATTCTTTCATTAAATATTATACCTAATGTTTTAAATGAAGGCACAACTTCTAAGGGTACGGACTGAAGGAATATATTCTCAGTGAGACAGACCTTCTTGTTTCTACCTCTGAAAACGACGACTTTAGTCTTTGCTGTGTTAATCAGCAACGCATTTCTGCTACTCCAGTTTTCTACCTGTCCGTAGAGAACAGGTTCGAAAAGTGGCTTGCGAAGATCGTGCAGATATCGGACGTGGTTTTGCTTTGGGTGCCGTCTGGGAGTGTCACGAAAGGCACAGTAGCGGGAGCGAATTCCTCTGCCGTGCCTGCGCGTACGTGTCGTTGCACAGCCGGGTCTGATATAGGCCGCCCGAGCTGGTGTGCACGACTAGCTGCCCGTGATGACTGGCAGAGCAACACGTGGTAACGTGCTTTAAGTAGACTCAGGTAATCGCTCATGGCAAAGGTTAAGGGTGCTCCCCTCTGCACTATACGGATGCGCTTGAGGGTGTCATTCAGTGCATGAGTTACCCGGCGTCTGCGGTCTTGACCGGCCGCCACCAGGGTTGCCTGCCAACGAGTCTTGAGTGTGTCCCATGAATCAGTCGCAACGAAGCTCTTGCACGATGCGGCCAACGCCGTACGCAGCGACGCCACGCTTTCCGGGTCTGCCAGTAGGCTCGTGTCCATGCGCCATGTAACAGTACGTGGGGTGTCCTCACCAAAGTCGAGCCTGACTGACAAGGGGTGGTGATCGGAAATCACCGGCGTGCCTGCAGGGAACGCGAGAACTTCGCAGCTGACGACAAAAGAAGCGAGCTCTGGTGGAAAATAGAATTTGTCTATCCGACTCGCTGTCTGTGCTCTCTCCCACGTCGCTCCAAAGGCATCCCCGTGAAGCTGCATCCACGCGTCAGACAAGCGGAACTGGGTCACGAGATCGCGGAGCGCGGGGGCACCGGAACAACGGCGACCGTGACCATGTCCGCGGACGTCACGGTCGATGTTAAGTACACAATTGAAGTCACCGACAATGAAAGTGGGGTAGGGATCAAGGAGGAATGAGTCGAGGCGCTCAAAAAAATCGAAACTACTAGTCTGCCGTGCTGGCGCATTTACAACCAACGCACGTACCCGCCGCTGGTTTAGTGTGAAGTCGACCGCAAGAGTGCGGCCGTCCAGCCCGAAAGTGCAATGAGCACCCGCGCGCAGGCAGGGGTTTACAAAAACGACACCAACACCGCACATGAGAATCGGTCAACGAAAAATAAGCAAAAACAGAAAACCGGGTGGTGTTGTGACTTTGGGGCGTCCCACCGCTGCCACCAATGTTGTGCCATAGAGGTGGTCCCGTTGCGCTCGCCACCCGTTTCGTGACTGAGCGTTGCCAGCTCTCTTAGCGGTAGCGAAGACTCCGAGTCAGGCGTCGGTGAGACTAAGAAAATGCTTTATACATTATGTACAGGGCATAATATAGTTCAACATCGGCACGGGGGCCGAGAGCTATACAACGCGACTGTTCTCGCACAGCGACGATCAGCGAGACACCAGCACGTCACACCACCCGACTCCACTCGTGAGCAGCACTCGACTCACGGTGGGTCGGTCACTCGGTCACTCTCTCCAAGCTGCAGCTGCTATCCAAGCGGCAGCGGTGGGGCTTATATAGCCTGAGGAACGGCGGTCCCTCAGAACTGGCCAATCCAAAGGCAGCACTCGACGGCAGTCCGAAAGGACCAATCAGCGACCGCTCCGGCCACCCGCTTCAAATTTTGCCGCGCGCCGTGACGCCCTGGGGAAAGGGAAACGGGCGCCTCGTAGTCTGGCACCCAGCGACGTGTCCAGGCACGCTGCTCGCCGATGCTTCTCCTTACGACCCTGCTGACTTACGGCGCAGCATCGTGGCTTGTCAAGGGAGCGTTAGGGCGCGTTGCCTTGCGGCGCAGCACCAGGGCTTGTCAAAGGGACGTTCGCAGCAGAAAGTTTGCGGCCTGCAGATTTGGAATCCGGGCGGGTTTCCCGGCATAACAGCACCCCCGCCATCAGATAAGGCGCCGGGATGACGAGCTGCTTCCACGTGGCTCGGATGCCTGGCGCGCATCTTCTCAGGCTCTTCCAAGTTCACGTCCTGTTAACTTCACGTGCACCAGGTCCCACTCGCCGGACCAGGATCTCTTCTCACAGCGTTGTCGCCAAGGCACCTCGACCAGCTTCGCTGCTCTCGTTCCGATCCCCTTGCTTCTCGCCACCGGTCATGGTTGGTCGTTCTGCAGACTACAAAACCGACCGGCAAGAGGCAACACCCAACACGAGCAAGTGCCCTCTGTCTCCCGTCAAACACCAGACAAAGCCATAATCCAAATCAACCTAACTAAATTGATGTCCCACTTTTTCTCCCGCTGCAACAAGAGGCATGTGTACGATCTGGTACACAAGGTTCAAACAACCATTTTGCAAGGTATCCACACACCAAAATAGCAGGAGAACTTATGTAAGGTATCGGTAGCGTTCGCGGGGGTCATCGGAACGCGGCTGGGGGCACTCAAAGCGGAGCGTCTCCTTTCTTGGAACGTGGCCGCTCGCGAACGCGCCGGGAAGTACGGGTGTCCACCCGACACGCGGTATCGAGCACGAATGTATATTTGTGTTTGTTTTTATTTTATTTGGTGGTAGAGAGGGTGGTCTACCTTGTAGAAGCCTGAGGGCTGGCCATGCCCTTGAAAAACCAATCAGGCTAAGACCGCAACATGATTGGAAGCTACGGAATGTGGGCCGGGCCTTTAGGGCTTTAAAACTGGGCCCCGAAGCCGGAAGCGGGGTTCTGCGCTAAGGTGAGATGCTACGCATCTTCGGCTCTGCCGAGTTAGGGGCCTCCCCTAGTGTTAGCCAGTTCCACCTTTTTGTTGTTTGTCTTTTGCCGTTTAATTTGTCTCGAGTGTCTAAACTTCTATACGCTGTAAATATTTGTATATAAAACTTCAAGTATCCCTTTTTGTTATCCCTGTGTCTTCAAGTCTTCAAGTTGAAACCACCCGTCTCTGGCGGGGCACCTATGGTGCAAAGAAGAAGAAGAACCTGAAATTTACTGGCGCAGTCGGCAGGATCCTGCGGTCATCAGAAGACGGCGCAGGAAGAAGGCTGACGGCAGGGAGAAAGGCGACGATCAGGCAACAGCAGCGTTCGAAAAAGGACCTGCGGAGAGACAACGGCAAGGGCCACTGCAGCGGACCAGCGACGCGGGACTGCGTCCGGTCAAGGAAGGCAGAGCGTCGAGAACTCGACGGTCACCGGCGGGTCGCAGCAAGTGACAACGTGCACAGGACCAGCGGCGTGCGACAGCTCATCGCAGCGTCCGATGAAAGTGGCGGTGGACTGCGACGCCAAGGAGCTGGCAATGCGGATCGACGCATCGAAACTGTGAGTTTCCTTCGTCGCATTGTTAGCGTCCCTGTGCATGTATTCGAGCTGGTAGGACAGTTGAGGAGTACAGACGGCGGTATGGAGGGCTATCCATGCCGGCCCTCACTCGATGTGAGGTACCAAGTTGAGTTAGCGAAGGCGCGCTTAGCGGACCTTCAGGCTCAACTTGCGAAAGTAAATGGCGGAAAGGCGCTGCTTCGCGAGGAAGAACCTCAGGATGTTAAGTATGTCTTGAAGGTTATAGAAGCAAGACGCCAGCAGGTAGAGCTCGAGATCTCTCAGATCAAGGAGAGTAGAAGAGCCAGTCAATCCGCCAGGGAGAACTGCTCCGATTCCCGAGAGGTGAGGCCGCCTATGCTGGAAGACAAAGGAATATGCTTGTCATGCACAGGTCAGGGAAACAGCAGTGAGGACGCTGAAAGCAATCAGCTGGTATGCGGGAACGCATCTTTGTTAGGAAACGCCGCGAAAGGTTCAGGAAGTGAAACCAGGATTCCTGAAGGACGCGGAAATACCACAGCTTTTCCGCCACCGCGGGCGGCTAGCAAAGAACAGGAGCAGCCCAATTCTAGTGATCTAGGGCCAATCGTGACCAAGGTGTCCGAAAACAAGCAGGACAGCGGTGGAATTCCTGTAGGCTCTATGACTAAGATTGTGACCTCTGACGCGGAGCAAGTAACAGCCAGTGAAAATCTGGCGTTGCCGCAACCGCACACTGTGTCGGGTATGGAGCATGAAGTGCCCCGTAGCGTTTCTGGTGGCAAGAGCCCTTCATCCGAGGCAAAGAGCGGAGGTGGGCCTGTTGGGCCGACAGGGCAGAACGCCGCGCAGTTGTTGAACGCACCCGGTGTGTGCCCGACCAGGCCAGTTGAGGACCCGGAAATGAGTGGCGACTTGCCGCAAGGCAAGCCCGGGTCAAGTGACTGTCAGGGAGCTCATGGAGCCTCGGAGTCAGACTATGCCACGGGGCCAGCGGGCGCTGATCAAGCACGGCGCGGCGGTTTCAAAGTTTGCTCGTGCAGTAAAGGTGCAGATGGCCCCGGGCGAGGTGGAGTGGCAGGAGGCAGGTGGGTAGCTTTCACACTGAAAGTCGGCGCGTGGAATAGTACGTTCCGTGCCGCAGTACGCCAGATCAAGTGTAGTAAAACCGGCCTCACTGGTAAGGTTAGACTGAGAAGGAGATATGCCCCTTACGCAGGACACGGCTCGTACTGGCGCGCCGGAGCGAGCGTGCCCTCAAGGGCGCTGCGTGGTCAGGGATTTAGACCCATCGAGTACCACGAGGTTTTTGATCCTGGAGGGCACCGGCTTTTCAGTTCACGCCCCGTTGTGGCGCCAGCCTAATGAGTGAGTTACCGTTTAGGCGTTAATTGTGTTACTGACAACACGTGGTGGCTCGAATGGACACAGGGACGCTCGGTGCGACTAAGGAGGCTCACGTGGCCACTTACGGACGTCGTGCGAGTGCTACTGAACGCTCCACCTGCGAGCGTCTGTGTGTGTGTGTGTGTGTGTGTGTGCTCGTTCGCGAGCAGGACGCGGATGTGCATGCAAGTGAACTGAGTAGCCTGTCAACTTGGACTCCGTTTTACGGCGCACAGCAAGCGGGTCACCGCGTGTATTTGAGTGTGCAATTTGCTTGTGTTGTTTTGGTGCCCTTGTGCATTTTGTTGTTTTTGGTTTTGTTGGTGCAACTGGTCGCAGCGCGACAGCTTGGACTTCGGTGAATGTGCTGGTTTTACAGGTGTGAAACGCGCATTTGAATGTGTACGTTTTGTTTATGTTATGTCACCCGAAGGGTAGTTTCGTGTCGGACACCGATCCCTTTTGTTTGTAATTCTAAAAGTGCCATTTGAGCCCTTTGTAGAATCTTGGGAAGGGCGTGTAAGGTATCGGTAGCGTTCGCGGGGGTCATCGGAACGCGGCTGGGGGCACTCAAAGCGGAGCGTCTCCTTTCTTGGAACGTGGCCGCTCGCGAACGCGCCGGGAAGTACGGGTGTCCACCCGACACGCGGTATCGAGCACGAATGTATATTTGTGTTTGTTTTTATTTTATTTGGTGGTAGAGAGGGTGGTCTACCTTGTAGAAGCCTGAGGGCTGGCCATGCCCTTGAAAAACCAATCAGGCTAAGACCGCAACATGATTGGAAGCTACGGAATGTGGGCCGGGCCTTTAGGGCTTTAAAACTGGGCCCCGAAGCCGGAAGCGGGGTTCTGCGCTAAGGTGAGATGCTACGCATCTTCGGCTCTGCCGAGTTAGGGGCCTCCCCTAGTGTTAGCCAGTTCCACCTTTTTGTTGTTTGTCTTTTGCCGTTTAATTTGTCTCGAGTGTCTAAACTTCTATACGCTGTAAATATTTGTATATAAAACTTCAAGTATCCCTTTTTGTTATCCCTGTGTCTTCAAGTTGAAACCACCCGTCTCTGGCGGGGCACCTATGGTGCAAAGAAGAAGAAGAACCTGAAATTTACTACTTAATAATCAGCAATAATAATGAAAATCATCTTGGTCCCCTTGAAATCATTTGGACCGAAAACACACTACTGAGGAAGCAAATGAGGTCATTCATTTTTGCCCCTTTCTTCCTTTGAACATGATAGTCTGTCGCAAAGCGAGAGAAGGTAAGTAACGAGGAGGTCACTGAAAGAAGCGAGGCCTAAAATGCACGACTTAAGAGCATCGGCGTTCGCGTTCAACCTTCCCTTATAGCGGACAACGAGACTGCGCTGCTGGAGGATCGTTCTCCACCTCAGCAAACGACCGCTTTTAGACTAAATGTTACTTAACCAGGCTAGAGGGAAATGGTCCGTTTCCACAACAAACTCAGAACCGGAGACACAACAAGCCAGCTTCTGAACTCCCCACACAAGGCACGCGCACCATCTCTCCTCTGCCTCTTCCCTACAACTTAGTTTGCAACTCAAATACAAAATTGGTCGTTCATGACCACTAGCATCTTCTTGGCATAGCACCGCTCCCATTCCGCGATCGCTCGCGTAACATTCAAAGATGAAACCTTTCGGAAAGTCTGGTGCCGTTAGAACCGGCTTATGGCTCAAGGCTTGTTTCATCATTTAGAACGCATTCTCTTCCTTCGAGTCCCACGTCACCTTAACGGGCTCCGATTTTCGAAGCGCGTCTGTCAGCGGGCTGGCAAGGTCAGAGTAGTCTCTCACATAGTGTTGGTAATATCCAGTTAAACCTAAAAAGGCCTTTATATGCGTCTTAGTGGTTGGCTGGGGATAGTTTACAATAGCGGCTACCTTGATGTCGGAAGGTCTACGCCGGCCGCGCCCCATTACATGGCCCAAATAAGTCACTTCACTGTAACCTAGGTGACATTTAGCTGGTTTCACAGTACGGCCTGTCTCTTTCAACCTGCAAAATACGACTCGCAAGTGCTCCAGATGTTCTTCCCAAGTGTCCGAAAAGATGGCAACATCGTCGAGGTATGGCAATGCGAACCCGCCGAAACCATGAATCACTCTGCCCATCAGGCTAGAGAAACAATACGGCTCGTTTCTAAGTCTGAAGCTCAAATTTTGGTTTGCCTCCATCTTTCCTTTTACATCTGAGTGAATGACCAAAAAAACAAACACTAAATACAAGAAAGATGTATTCTTAGAATCCACAAACTTCAGCCGCGCCCTGCGCGGTCGGGGTCGGACGGCCGCTCGACCAGCCGACGCTTCACAGAAGCTGAGGGGCTGATTAGTCACGCCTCTCCGCGACATGCGTCCAAAGCCTAGGCAGCGCTTGGAAGGCCGAAAGCGAGAGGGGCGCTTCCTCCTTTCTCGGTCCCAGTCATGTCGTTTCCCTTTCTGACTAGCGCGTGCACTGTGGCGCTCTTTTGTGTGGCGACCGCGCACCCTTCTCTGGAGTCCATCACGCCCGTCCCGAATCCTAGGAATTCTTCTGCGGTTCTTCCACAGCGGCGTACTACGCTTTAGACCAGGCTGCGCCTGGTGAGTCGGCTTTCCTTTTACGCGACGCCTGCGAACTCTTGGGCTAGGTGACAATTTCGGGCTCTTACGCACATTGCCGGCCCTCGATCGTACAAGCTTCTTCCGCACTTTTCCCTTTTTAGCGCAACCATTCACAGTGGTTTTTCTTCTACGCCGCCGCTTTTTGGGAACTGCCCTAGCGCATCTGTTGTGCGATTCTCCGGTTATTTCGGTGCCCTCATCCTTCAAGCTACCAGCCTTCGTCTGACCAGCAAAATCTGGTCTTGAAGAATTCATGCACTCGTCCCGAGCAAGACTTTCCTCGCGCAGCCACAAAACCTGCGCTTTTCTAGCAGTGTCAGGCGACGGTTCACCTGACGAACCGTTCGGTGCTATTTCCTTTGAGCACAATAGCTCGTTTTCCGGCAGTCTATCACAAGACGCTGGAGTTTGACCTTCACTAAGCTGATCTTTGTCTCGATGCAGCTCTGAACAGCATTCCTCGCCTACGATCGAACTCTCAGTTGGCGCTATCGGTGCGCCACTGCTCGTCGCGAACTCAGAGCGACCTGTCTCAATTTCCGCAGAGAACAGCTGCTCGCTCTCCTGTGGTCTACATCTTGGAGCTACGCCTTCATCTTTCAGGATCACAGCGGTAATCTCTGTACCATCGCACTTTACAGCTAACGCTGCGCTCTGGCTTGGCGCTTCAGCGTCACCGTCATGTGACTCACAGCCACGCTCTGGGCCGCAGATTAGAGCCTCAATGTCATTACCCTTGCACTCGTGCTCAAATTTCTCGAGGTATCTATCCCTATCCTCGCCGATGACCATGAGCGGCAGTTGGTCGCTTATTCTTGGACCGTTAGAGGGAACCGTTGTAGAAGCAAGAATAGGCGTTGGCGAGGTTTCGAGCAGCTCCAGCTCCATCATTCTTACCTCGTGCTCTCCAAGCGCCTGGAGCTCCCGCCTCTCCTCTTCTTCCCTTTTCTCCTCGCGACGTTCCTTTTCCCTCTTTTCCTCCCTCTCACGCCGTTCAATGACATCAGCCCAGGCCTCATCGGCTTCCTCAGCCGTCACGTCCTCGGTTCTCATGACCTCAAGGATCAAATTCTTTCTTTTTGCTGGGCCCAAATCAATGCCCAACTCCTCACAAATTTGGAGAAGTTCTTTGACCTTGTAACCCTCCATCGTTCACAATGGCCTCTTGCTGTTTGCCCTTTTAGAAAATACTTGCCGTACACTACTATATCACTACTAGTTAGACACGCGCAAGAATTTCTCACACTGCCTTGTTTACCCCTTCAGCATCCCTTGGTTTTCAAAACACTCTTCCTAGGCTTGAAACACACAAGGTTAACACAATGCTACACCAATTTTCTCTAAGCTACCATAACCTGTGTTAGAGAAAGTCTGGCGTTTGAGGAAAACTTCAGGCACTCACCGCGCCGAGGTAGCTGATGTCGGTCGGTCCCATAGCTGCCATCCAATGTTGTGACCTTGGGGCATCCCACCGCTGCCACCAATGTTGTGATTTTGGGGCATCCCACCGCTGCCGCCAATGTTGTGACTTTGGGGCGTCCCACCGCTGCCACCAATGTTGTGCCATAGAGGTGGTCCCGTTGCGCTCGCCACCCGTTTCGTGACTGAGCGTTGCCAGCTCTCTTAGCGGTAGCGAAGACTCCGAGTCAGGCGTCGGTGAGACTAAGAAAATGCTTTATACATTATGTACAGGGCATAATATAGTTCAACATCGGCACGGGGGCCGAGAGCTATACAACGCGACTGTTCTCGCACAGCGACGATCAGCGAGACACCAGCACGTCACACCACCCGACTCCACTCGTGAGCAGCACTCGACTCACGGTGCGTCGGTCACTCGGTCACTCTCTCCAAGCTGCAGCTGCTATCCAAGCGGCAGCGGTGGGGCTTATATAGCCTGAGGAACGGCGGTCCCTCAGAACTGGCCAATCCAAAGGCAGCACTCGACGGCAGTCCGAAAGGACCAATCAGCGACCGCGCCGGCCACCCGCTTCAAATTTTGCCGCGCGCGGTGACGCCCTGGGGAAAGGGAAACGGGCGCCTCGTAGTCTGGCACCCAGCGACGTGTCCAGGCACGCTGCTCGCCGATGCTTCTCCTTACGACCCTGCTGACTTACGGCGCAGCATCGTGGCTTGGCAAGGGAGCGTTAGGGCGCGTTGCCTTGCGGCGCAGCACCAGGGCTTGTCAATGGGACGTTCGCAGCAGAAAGTTTGCGGCCTGCAGATTTGGAATCCGGGCGGGTTTCCCGGCATAACAGTGGTGAAATGCAGCACATCAAGTGAAGTACGGAAGTTGCATTCCTGTAAAAACAGGATGTCGACGCCCCTAGCCCTGGCAAAATGCATCTCCTCTCTCTGTCTGTCTACGGCTTGAAATCCCCGAACATTCAGGGAGAGGAGATGCACAACAGCCATGACTGCCAAGAGCACCGACGGCATGACATACAACCTAAAGAGCGCTGCCATGGGCGGCGCTTGACGCACGCGGCACTTTTTTGCTGCAACGTTCGTTAACAGTCCCTTCGGATTCCGATGATTGGGGGTGGGCACGTTTGAAGTCGGGTCTGGAAAAGTCCATTGTTTCGGGGGTCGTCGGCGCTTGTTGCCTCGCTCACCGGTTGCTGCGTGGTTTTGGCGACGCTCGCAGCTGAAGCCGATGCCAACGCCAGGGTCGCCGACGGGAGGGTGTGGCTGGCTGGTGAGGGGAAGCGCGCGTCGTCCGCACCTCGGGGAGTCGTCGGTCCTGACACCTGGCCGCACGTCAAGTCGCCTGTCAGGCGAAGCGGCGTGTCTTTGTCCGCCACCTCCTCCAGGTCGTCCGACGTCACGCTCGACTCATCGCCGCTGCTGCTCTCGGTGTTGAAGGAAGCTGTGCGGGGTGCGGCGGCAAGGGTTCCGCGAAAACAGCACCGAACGGCTCCACCTCGTCTGAAGGCGTAGCCTCGAGCTGCTCCTTCACGGGCACCTCCGTCGCGGGGGTGTGCTCAGGCTCCCTCGGGCTGCTGGCCGTAGGGTCCGCGTCGGCAACAGGCGTCCGGACGGTTGGTGTGCTCCGCCTTTCTTGCGCCACGTTGTCCTTGCTGGGTTCCTTTCTCGAGGCGGCGGCCGCCGCATAGGACCGTGGCCGCAGGCAGTCCGCTGTGGCGTGGCTTCCGCCGCAGCGCCTGCAAGCCGCTCCGCATCCGGACGTGTCGTGGCCGAACACCTCGCAGCGAGAGCACCGCGGCGTTCGACACGCCGCGCCGATGTGGCCGTCCTGCCCGCAGCGGGAACACACCTTCCGGACGCCTCGGTAGTCAAACATGACGCAGTGGCCCTGGACGGTCAAGAAGTTCGGCACCGCCTGCTTCATCTCGATCCGGACCACGCGCGTACCGCTGCCGACGTGACGACGGCCCTCGAGGACGGGGTGGGTGATGTCCAGCACCTTTCCGTAAGAGGACAGTGCTGCCGCCAGCGCCGCATCTCCCACGTACAGCGGCACACGAAAAGCCGTCACGTGGACCACGGCGGGACCCACGCTGGCTACTGGGACGGAAGTGCCGTTCACGTTGAAGGCGCCTTCCACTAGCATCTTCTCCGCCGCCGCAGCCGAGGCCAAGGCGACGCAGAACTTCATGCCTCCATGGTGTTGGAGGCTCTCTAGCCCTTTCGGGCCGACAACCGACTCGATGCCGTCGACGATGTCGTCAGCAGTCGCGTCGGAAGTAACTGAAAACTGGAAACAGTGCGCCTTTGGGGGCGGCGCACGGAACACCGGAGGGGCAGCAGGTACCGGGCCTCCCATGACGTCACGGGCGGCCGACTGGCGTCATGGGAGTGACAAAAAGTCAGGCCGAAAAAGTGACAACTTTGACTTGGGTTTAAAAAAAAAATCATCATTGAATTCTGTTAAAATTTGCCTGAATAATCCTTAATACATTATAATTTTAAGGCACTAGAAAAGTGTTGCATTACATTGTTTTAAAATAAAAAAATAAACACAAAAGTGAGTTCATGTTTTTGTTATATGCAATTGCTTATTATTGCCTCTTAGAAATAGTAGCTGTCAGAAATTTGGTTGGTTTGGTTGGTTTGGTTTTATGGGGTTTAACGTCCCAAAGCGACTAAGGCTATGAGAGACGCCGTAGTGAAGGGCTCCGGAAATTTCGACCACCTGGGGTTCTTTAACGTGCACTGACATCGCACAGCACACGGGCCTCTAGAATTTCTCCTCCAAAGAAATTCTAGCCGCCGCGGCCGAGATCGAACCCGCGTCTTTTGGGTCAGCAGCCGAGCACCATAGCCACTGAGCCACCGCGGCGGCCTTGTCAGAAGTTTGATTTAGAACTCATTGAACGCGGTTACATTTTATTTACCCCAATATCCGAACCATTCTCAATGCTTGTAGAGCTTTTATTCACTTGTTAGCGGCGCTCTTAATGCGTTAAAATGGGAATAAATTCGCTATTTTGCCTGCTGTCATAAGAATTGGCTGGTGGCGGTCAAACGTTGTTTGTATTCTCTAATTTATTCGTCGTACGGTATATTGGTATATATAATCGATTCATTAAAGATATTAGATCACTTCTCGGTTACAAAAATTTTTGTACATAAAAGTTAATATTAATGCGTTTCTGAAGTCGGCGTTTTCGAACCTGTGTCTATTTACCTCTGTGTTCAATGGACTGTTAAAGGGACTGTCAGGAGACAAAACGTCGTCTCCTGAGGGGAACGATTTATCTGCAAGGTTTTTAAACATTGGGAGTTTTAATCGGGAGGCAATTTAAAAATGGGATGCCGCTTCATGTGCACATTGCAATTCTGAAAATCGTAACAAGAAATAAACAGCGGCAGTTGATTTCGGTTTTGCGCAGAGTATATTGCCGAGCACGAAGCAATAACCAGATCACAGTCTCTTCCATTCAGAAGCAGTGGTGGAGGCCACGTAGGATGCACTGCCTTCAGTTGACTGAACCTACTTCCACAGGTGGAGCGTCTGAACTCCAGGCACTTTCTTTGCCAGTTTCCATTGTTCCTTCTTCACTTCGAGAAAGTCTGCAAGGTCCCTCTGTGGCAGCTCCAGAATGGTGATGTTCTTTAGTGTTTCTTGAATTGCGTCTACGAAGCCTCCGGCTGTGTGTATGACCTCACTTGCAGGCTTCCGCAAGTTGTATTGTGATGCTCGATGTTTCACTAGCCCACCAACGCCGTCACAAGCATTTTTTCAGTGTCCAGAGGCGGAAACTATCAATATCGTCCGTTGACATTCACTGCTCTGCAGCTCATGAAACTGGTATTTATTCCTGAAGTGAGCGGGAGTCCCGTCGATCATATATATATATATATATATATATATATATATATATATATATATATATATATATATATATATATATATATATATATATATATATATATATTATCTTGGTGTAGACTGGCGCGCTTTTCTTCGAGATGTGCTTTGATTTTCGACAGAGCCAAGCATGCATGAAAGGAATTATGAGACATATCGTCGAAGTTAACGGCGTAGTTACGAGTCGATTTTTTTGACATGACAACGCAGGTAAACACGGTTACCTGCTTTTTCGGCCAATGGTACGCTTGTACTGAGTCTAGAAGCACAACTGTTCATTTTTTGGCGAAATCAAAATGTAAAACAATTGCACCTCTCTTGCAGCCGCATTTTTTTCCATGTATTGCTCTTGCTTGCACAGCTATAATATAGTTGTAGGGAATGCATTTGATGGCCACTCTTAGAAATTCTCTCATAAACGATGAAGCGGTCAGAGTTTTTTTTAACTAGCTCACCATATTCCCATGTAGCAATCAACTCCTCATCCTCGCTGCTTATTTAAAAATTTTCCAACGTGAAAATGCCATCATGTGGATAGTGGCACAATTCCTGAGGAAACATGACGCAGCATCACACCATCGAGCATCACAACCCTACTTGCGGAAGCCTGCAAGTGAGGTCATACACACAGCCAGAGGCTTCGTAGACGCAATTCAAGAAACACTAAAGAACATTACCATTCTGGAGCTGCCGCAGAGGGAGCTTGCAGACTTTCGCGAAGTGAAGAAGGAACAATGGAAACTGGCAAAGAAAGTACCTGGAGTTCAGACGCTTCACGTGTGGATGTAGGTTCAGTCAACTGAAGGCAGTGCATCCTACGTGGCCTCCACCGCTGCTTCTGAATGGAAGAGACTGTGATATGGTTATTGCTTCGTGCTGGGCAATATACTCTGCGCAGAACCGAAATCAACTGCCGCCGTTTATTTCTTGTTACGATTTTCTGAATTGCAATGTGCACATGAAGCGGTATCCCATTTTTAAATTGCCTCCCGATTAAAACTCCCCATGATTAAAAACCTTGCAGATAAATCGTTCCCCTCGGGAGACGACGTTTTGTCTCCTGACAGTCCCTTGTAGAACCATTGAACACAGAGGTAAATAGACACAGGTTCGAAAACGCCGACTTCAGAAACGCATTAATATTAACTTTTATATACAAAAATTTTTCTAACCGAGAAATGATCTAATATCTTTAATGAATCGATTATATATACCAATATACCGTACGACGAATAAATTAGAGAATACAAACAACGTTTGACCGCCACCAGCCAATTCTTATGACATCAGGCAAAATAGCGAATTTATTCCCATTTTCACGCATTAAGAGCGCCGCTAACAAGTGAATAAAAGCTCTACAAGCATTGAGAATGGTTCGGATATTGGGGTAAATAAAATGTAACCACGTTCAATGAGTTCTAAATCAAATTTTTGACAGCTACTATTTCTAAGAGGCAGTAATAAGCAATTGCATATAACAAAAACTTGAACTCAGTTTTGTGTTTATTTTTTGTTTTAAAACAATATAATGCAACACTTTTCTAGTGCCTTAAAATTATAATGTATTAAGGATTATTGAGGCAAATTTCAACAAAATTCGATGATGATGTTTTTTTTTTTAACCCAAGTCAAAGTTGTCACTTTTTCGGCGTGTTTGAACCTCGGCCAATTTTGAGACCGTACTGAAAACTATCTGTCAAGTCTAGAGCAACAGAAATTGCCTGAGGTGAGCAAAAACAGGTGAAAAATACTGAGAAAAATATTCAGTGGGAAGATCTTTAGGCATCTTGCCCTAACGCTGCCCTGAAAAGTGCCTTTTTTGCACCGCATAGCTCCAGAAGCGAAGTTTGCAATTTTTTTACTCAAAAGGTTGAAATATATTGCAAGAAAACATTTTTTTTATTTTCTCGCATTGTACAAGTTGTAAAGAAGTTCTGAAAAAATGCTGATGCGCGGGAAAAATTTTTTGTGCACGCTCCCAGCTTTCCACACAATACGTCACGCTTCAGCTTTCTCGCGAGGTCCTGAACTCTGCCTTCCAGGTAGGCACTAAGGCTGTCCTGGCTCTGGACCCCGAAAAGGCGTTTCACAACGTTGCATAAAAAGCCATTCTGACCCGCTTACCTTTTGACCCCGGCCCCCGTACCTGCTGCTACATACGCGCCTTTCTTCACGGTCGGGCGGCCGAACTCCAACTCGACCCATTACGCTCAGACCCACTTTCTCTCGGCAGTCCGGCTGGCCGTTCTCACCCTTCCGATTAAATTTACTTCTTATCCCCTTGGCTTTTCGGTTTGTCAAAAACCCAATTCTCTCACCCTCTACGCGGATGACGTTACCATCTGGGTCACTTCGCCCTCTTGTTTTTGTTATTTGTTGAGCCTGTTCCTTATTCTCTGCCACTCTTCAGGTTGGAAACACAAATGGCCCAGGGCCGCGGCTCCCGCCGACCTCTAGTTTCCAACGTGGCACATATTTCGTGTAAGGAACGCTGTACAACGTCCAGCAGACACCACGTTCTCCTCTTCCTGCGCATTCAGGCATCGAAAATCTCAGTGCCGGATTTCGTCAGTGCCATGCGGAACACGCGCTCATGGCGCACTCAATAGACAAAGTCTCTGAGAGGAAGCAATGTTTTCGTTATAAAGGACGTGGTACATCGAAGCACTTTTATTGTGCAATTCATGCATCCTAGCAAAAAAAAGTGCAGTTGGATGCGCCTGGCTTTTACCACGACCATAAAAATACGCCTTTACGCGTATTTCGAAGCGACTAAAACGCTAAACGTTCCTATGATAAGTGAATACATAAAGCTCGTTCTGCTTGATGAAGGCGAGATTAGATAACTCGAGTGCAGCGCACCACACACTGCAAATGAGCGCACCCATCAAGGAGAAACCACGGTGAATTCGCTCTAGAGCGAGTGACTCCGACTGCACGCACGACGCAATGTTGCGGAACAAGATATGCCAAGAGTACCACGAGGGTTTCCCTTGATTCGTGCTAAATACCAGTGGTTAAAGGGAAGAAGACATAAGTTCCTGAAGTGCTTCGCCAACTTCATATGCGGGCAATCTGGCTCATGAATGCAGCCCGCCGAATGCATTTGTGCTTGAAAAGAAATGGTACGTGGGGCTGGAAGCAAAATGAAACCGCGTTGCGGCCCCAAGTCTAAACAGGAACGTGTGTCAGTGCATATTTGCCTAAATAATCAAAAAGATATGAAATTCTAAACCGGAGCTTAGCGAAGGGTTTCATTTCAAATTTTGGTATGTCTAAAGAAACCCTAAATGGGTACATATTCACACGATATTGTGGAAGTTTCTGCTGCGTTTTCTTGAAGCGTTCGAAGGCGCACAGAATAATAGATATTGGCAGATTCAGCGCGCCGACATTGCTTGTGGCTGCACGGACTTGAGCGCGCCAAACTAACGGTTAGCCCTGGAACGCATTAGGCGTACAGTATTCAAAATCCGCCCATATGCTGGGACAGGGACGCCGGAAGTATATTTTCAGTGGGAGGGGGGGCTCGATCGAGTGATCGGCAGCTGAGAAACGCATAAGAATGTACGACGTGCTTCAATAAAACAAATTGGGGTTTAACCTCCCGGAGTGACCCATGGGCTACGAGGGAGGCCGCAGCGGAGGCTTCCATATTAATTTATACCACCTGGCCTTCTTCACCGTGCGCACCGACATCGCACAGTACATCGCACACAGTATCGAACCCGTGACCTTGGGATCAGCAGACGAACGACAAAACCACTGAGCCGCCGTGGGCAGTGCTCTTCAGTTGTGCTCACTGTGGAGTTGAAAGGGTAAACGTTAAGGAAGTAGGTAATTTCCTTGCATTGCGAAATTTTGACGAGCTCATATGATCGTTTGTGAACATCACAGACACTTAGCGAAATGGTGAAAATATCAAGCATACAATTTCCCGTCGCTTGTGCTCAGCAGTAACGAAACACGAAGGAAGCACGGAGTGCGATCTCTGTTTACGAAAGGTGGTAATCTGCAGCTGCCAGTTACTGCAAATAAGATCAACTTATGCAAAAAAAAAAACGAAAAAGAAATGTCGATTCGTCGTTGCGAAGTGCTTCATTTGTGGCTAAGAACGCCATTTCAACCTTTGTACTTCAGCTTTGAAGCTTATATCAGCTCATTAAAAAAGGCAGGCCACCGAAACCACCATGTTGTGCTCTAAACAGCAATGCTAATCATAAAAATGCGAGCCGGCCGTGCCCAAACAACATACGAGCTTCGTATCCTATAGGATATTCTTTTCTGCGCCGAATTGGCCGCAGCGGTGAACTAGCAAGATGCGCTCGGTTCCCATTCCAGAGGTCGTGAGTACGAATCCTGCTATATTCATGCCCGGCAATTCCTGTTTCGTTTACAGCCAGAGTCATGCACGCAGCCGCCCAGGCAAATCAAAGATCAGGACTGGAGTGACGGGCAGTCCTGAATGGCTGTTTGAAGAAAGCCCATGTGTGAATATCCCGCTTCTTCAGTGATTGGGTTTCCACGACGACCGCACTCGTCCTCACGAACGAAATGACATGCGTGAAAATCCTTACGCATCGCTCTTTTCTTTGTTAGCGTTACGCGCAGCGAACGAAGGCGAATCGGTTGTGGAGCGGACGGCTCTCGCTTCGCGAAACGCCGCCATGTTCTACACTGCGAGGGGGGAAGGCTGGGGACCGCTAGGGATCTAGGGCGACGTCGTTTTAGACTAGCGAAAATTCTGCCGCTTTTTCGTCATTTCTCAGGATGAGTGAACTAACCCACGTTTTGTGCGACCAGCAGAAAGGTTTGTCGGCGCCATCGAGAACGGAAGGCTCTTCGTGCACTCGAAAACGCGTCGTCATCGTCAACGGCTTGGCGGCGACCAGCGCCGATCACGCGTGCGCTGAACTGACGAACTGGTTGAGACGGCGACAAGCGGCTCGCAGCCGACACGCTAATACAGCGGGCGACAACGAGGCTTTGTTCGGAGGCTGGAAGACGGAATACTGTTGCCGAAAGCAGCGCGCTGCGACGTTCGCCTTTCATTCCTGCTCGGCGGTGCCCCACGCTTTGCAATTGAGTGGATAGGTGAGCAGAACTCGTGACATTTTTGCATGTCTGCGTAGACTTTAGACGAGCCCATGGAAACATCGTAGTTCTTTCGGAGTCTGCACGTTGAAAACGTTAGAATCCTGTATCACTATCACCATCCTGTTTTTTGACACTTGCATAAAGTGCCAGTTTTGTGTAACAAAGTATGCAGCAGTTATACCTGCTCTCGGTATGGGGCACAAACTTGGAGGCTAATGAAGAGACGAAATTGAGGTGAGGGCAGCCCCGCGGTGGCTCAGTGGTTATGATGCTCGTCTGGTGACGCGAACGACACGCGTTCGATCCCGGCGTCGGCGGTCCAATTACGATGAAGGCGAAATTCTAGAGGCCCGTGTACTGTGCGATGTCAGTGCATGTCAACGATCCTAAGGTAGTTGAAATTTCCAGAGCCGTTCACTACGGCGTCCCTCATAGCCCGAGTCGCTTTGGGACGTTAAACCCACATAAACCAAACCAACGAGTTGAGGATAGCGCAACGAACTATGGCAGGAAAAATTATAAGCGTAAGGTTTGACCGTAAAAGAGCACAGTGGGTCAGGGAAGAAACGCGATTTTAGTGATATCCTAGTCGATATCGAAAACAGAAATGGGCAAGGGCAGGCCATGTCTTACGAAGGCAAGGTAACCGTTGGACCTTCAGGTGACGGAGTGGAATCCAAGAGAGGGCAAGCGTGGCAGGGGGCTGCGGAGTGTGTGTTTGGGGGATGAGATTAGGGAGTCTGCACGGTAAGATGGCCGCAGATGGGAGAGTGCCTCCAGTGGACGTAGTTAAGGTGATAATGGGCTTCTTCGATTATCCGCCTCTGGCAGCCCGCGGGTTGCTTGCGGGCTGCCCGAGCGCGCTCGATTTTCTCGGGTTGCTCCGCCCACTTCCGGTGACTGCCCGGAACGCGTTCGTTTTTCTCTGGCTGGGCGGTTTCGGGCTGCCAGCCGGCGGCCAGACTCGCCAGGAGAATTTTGTGCTGGCAGCGCTCGGGCAGCTAGCAGACGACAGAGAGGTGTATGGTAACGGGAAGCTCGCGCGGCCATTTTTATAAGGTCTAGAAGGACCGCGGTTCTTCATGCGATGTTTTGCGCGATGCAGGCGCTTGTTTCGACTAGGCCACGGTGCATATCGACTGTGTCGCCTGCAATGGAACCTTTTGCGGTAGTTCTCGCTGTTTATTGATATGTTTTGCGTGCGTTTGCGCGATCATATTTCGATCGTCTCACCACCTCGCAAACCCAATTGCTCGCTTCATATTACGATCGGATACTTCTGATTCACAAAATATTTCGGCTGTTAATTTCGTGCGCCCGGTGGATATCGCGATGGTGTTCGAGGCCTTTCACGAGAGCAGCCGGATTCCAGTTCCGAGTACGCGTTCAGACGCGCGCATATATGCATGTGCTGAACGTGTTTTACGAAGTGTTGGTTGAGCCCGATACGGGATCGAGCGTATGGTCTTCATTGCGTTTGGCGCAGTGCAAAAGTGGATATGCTTTGAAAAACGCTTGACTGAAACATGTCCTTTATTAAAAGCCCTCACGAGCACATTGCTCGAAACATCTCTGCGGGCGTATATGTGGCCACACAGAATTGTCGCGCCGACCAAGTGCTGATTCTGTCGTCGCCAACTGTTGTACAGCTTCATGCTCGGGCCTTCTGCCACATATGCTCAAAATATCTGAGAAGTACCGCAGGCATGCACCTCCTCGCGTTTGGCTCATTAAAAAAAAAATAGATAAAAATGAGCTCTAGCGCTGCACGCGGAACGTGAGGCGCCGACATTCAGGGCTTTATTGTAGCGCCTTTCTTTCCAGTGCCAGTTCTCTGTTATAAAGCTGTACTATTACAGAAACGATACGCAGCTAAATTTATACAGTGCACCCGCTTGTTCTAGGTGGACGTTCAACAAGCTGATATGCGCTTTTGCCGAGATTATGCGTTCCTTGCCCGAAGCAAAAGCCGGCGGCCGACAGACTACAGTTGAACGAACGTATCCCGATTCTTTTCTGCTTACAGCTTACAGGAAGCAGGTTACGAGCGTAGAAATCGCAACGACCACAGAAGAGTCCACCAGGGTCGATCGTCGGCGGTCACACTTACTGCGTAGTAAGCAAACACGCAATAATCCGAGAGTACGGCTTGTCTTTTGATAAACAACGCACGGGCAGTTTTTCCGTCCTATGTGGTGTCGACTGAAACACGTTAGATTGCGATTGCTCATCGCATGCTTTTGACGATTTCTTGAAGCTTACACAGTGCACCGAAGGCACACGCTCGCGTTGTCGTTGCCGATGTATACGAGTGCGAGCTTGATCAGCTGCATGTTCTGCAGTCTGCGGCACGCAGCCCTCAATAACTGCAAGTCGTTGTTTTCGATACCAAGCAGCCTATTTCTACCGTACGCGTGCGTAGCAATGAGACGCAGAACGCGAAGCTAGAGTGAGCATCTGCCCTCCGTGATCCGCGCGTTGCTTGCCGCCGTGATTGCCGGCCGGCTGGTTCCGGTGGCCGCCAGCCCACGTGACCATGATGCGTTTTCCTGTCAGAGACGAACTTGCGGGCCGCTAGCGGGCTGCCTGAGTACAGTGAACTAGAAAATATTCTAGTTCACTGTAGCCCGAGCGCGGTTAATCGAAGAAGCATACTGATTGATGGCGGTGAAAGCCATCTTGGGCTCATTCCTCATTGGCGTCCTAGAACCCTCTTCGCAGCGCCGCCCTTCCTCCTCCACTCCCGTCCTCTTTTTTTCGCCCTTCTCCTCCTTTTTTCTTTCACGGCTGTTGCGCTCTTAGGTCTATTCCTGCGGCGAGTCTGCCTCCGCGCCCCGCCGCCGCGAATCTGCGCGTCTTCTGGACCACGCGGTCTGTGTTCTGTAATATTTTTCATGTTTTATAGTTTAATTTCTTTATTATTTTGTTTCTTTTCATAGTTGTATTTTTTTATTTCTCTAATATTTTTCGTGTCTTATGATCTAATTTCTTTATATTTTTGTTTCTTTTCATACTCGCAATTTTTTCATTTGTTTTATTCGACTCACGAAACCCGTGCGTTCACTAGATCGGCCTTTATTCATGCTCAAACCGTGTTCGTGGCGGAATGGCAGCGACTACCCTTGAAGTGCCAAAGGCCCTGCTTCGATTCCCTGCCTCAATAAAGTTTTTAAGGTGAAAGCCTTTAATGCCTCATAACGTCGTTAGCAGCCGTGTCGGCAGATGTGTCCGCGTTTTGACGGGTGTCTACCACTGCCTGGCAGCGCTACAACACGCTGTCGCGTTCCACTCCTAAAGGCGAAGCTTAAGCGTCATTAATTAGCAGTTAATTGGTATTTTTCATTTGTTTTATTTGCCTCACGATACCCGTGCGTTCTCTAGATGTGCCTTTATGCATGCTCAAACCGTGTTCGTGGCGGAATGGCAGCGACTACCCTTGAATTGCCAAACGCCCTAGTTCGATTCCCAGTCTTAATAAAGTTTTTTTTTTCTTCGCCGGAACTCGAACACACTTGCTAGCATTCCCTACTCACGACAGTATGAGCCATTAAAGGCTTTCGCCTTAATAAAGCGATTCTGCTCGTATTTTCTTTCACAGCTGTTATGCTCCTGGCGAGCTTCTAGGGCGGCCGGCTCGCGATTTTCGCGTTGCCCTTCGAGCCATTTGTGTGGCCGGCACGTTCCTAGCGCAAAGAAGGCGACTGCGCACGTACTTAAAATGACGTTAAAGGGTGATTCACACGACGGTCCGTTCGCCCGCGGCCGGCGCAGTACGTGTTCATGCGTCACCACATTGAGAGGCGCGCTGTCGGCCCGCGGCCTGGTCAGCGCGCCTCTCAATGTGCTGACGCATGAACACGTAGGTGGTGGGGGAAACGTTTATTGCCAATGATGTAAATCGTGGGGGCCTACATGGCACTTGGATGCCTCCTCAATGTGAGGAGGAGGCACCCTTACAACGCGAAGGATAGCCCCTGGAGCGCAATCCTTCGGTGAGCGCTGGAGATGATCCGGCGCTGGTCTTCAGCGGACGAGCTGGTTAGAAGAGACTCCCAGTAAGACTCCGCCGCGGTTGGTGTTGGGGGATGAGGGAAGGTGGGGCATGTGAGGAGGGTGTGTAAGAAGTCTCCTGGTTTGCTGCAAAGTTTGCATGATGACGGGAATTGGTCTGGGTATCGGGCATGCAGCGGTATTGGGTATGGAGTAGTCCGGGTTTGTATTTGTCGCCAATGCGCAGCCTGAGCAATAGCCAGGGACGGAGCGGGGGGTGCGTATTCCCTTCGTTTGTCTCGGTAATACGAGAGAATATCACGGAAGGAGAGCAGGTAGTGCGCGGTCCGCGGGCAAACGGACCGTCGTGTGAATCGCCCTTTAACGCCATTTTAAGTACGTGCGCAGTCGCCTTCTTTGCGCGAGGAACGTGCCGGCCACTCAAATGGCTCGAAGGGCAACGCGCCTAGAAGCTCGCTAGGAGCAGAACAGCTGTGAAAGCAAATACGAGCAGAATCGCTTTATTAAGGCGAAAGCCTTTAATGCCTCATACTGTCGTGAGCAGGGAATGCTAGCAAGCGCGTTCGAGTTCCGGGGAAAAAAAAAAAAACTTCATTGAGACTGGGAATCGAACCAGGGCCTTTGGCACTTCAAGGGTAGTCGCTGCCATTCCGCCACGAACACGGTTTGAGCATGAATAAAGGCAGATCTAGTGAACGCACGGGTTTCGTGAGTCAAATAAAACAAATTAAAAAATTGCGAATATGAAAAGAAACAAAAATATAAAGAAATTAGATCATAAAACACGAAAAATATTAGAGAAAAGGCACATCTAGTGAACGCACGGGTTTGGTGAGTGAAAGAAAAGAAATAAAAAAATGCAACTATGAAAAGAAACAAAATAATAAAGAAATTAAACTATAAAACATGATAAATATTACAGAACACAGACCGCGTGGTCTAGAAGACGCGCAGATTCGCGGCGGCGGGGCGCGGAGGCTGACTCGCCGGAGGAATGGACCGAAGAGCTCAACAGCCGTGAAAGAAAAAAAGAGGAGAATGGAGAAAAAAGAGGAGGGGAGCGGACGAGGAGGGGTGGGCGCTGCGAAGAGGGTTCTGGGACGCCAACGAGGAATGAACCGAATTTGGCTCTTGTCAGTTTTAAAACGTTAAATATTTGCGCCAGTGTGTTTATTCCGAACGAAAGCTTAATTCCTTCTGGAACAAGTTCAACCCTAGCAGAAAAACGTATTTTATTCATGCGGTGGCCAAAATAATTCGCGCTTCGAGAATACTCAGAGTCGTTTCTTAAAACATTCTTGCTATAGCTTTCAAACATTATTTTTAACTCCTGAACAAATTTTTTACCTAATTTAATTTTTGATCAGTTGGACAATTTAATCAAAATGTTTCTTCCAAAGTTTGGTAATCGCTGCCGTAGTGCGTGCTATCAGGCTGAAAGGCCACCTAGCCACAAAAAAAGAAAAAAAAAACTTCTCTTGTTGGTGTGACACGATGGGAGTCGTTTCCACACGTTCACGGTGAACTTCTGAATTAACTTCTGAGGCATAGGCAGTTATGTGCTGCATTTTCATGACTACCCGATTATGAGTCATCACTGCTTAGAGCGTGAAGGTATATTCATGATGTCTGTTGTGCTTTGAGTCTCTTCGCTGAAATATCAGGAGAAAGCGTTTCGACGTGAATAGCGGTTGTGACGATGTGGCAGCTGTCGGATACAAATTAACACCTCCACTGACCGCTACACAGAATTTCTTCATAACAAAAGGTAGCCGACTTTTGAAGCTTCTTGAAAACTAAGTAAGCAAAAGATAGACACCAGATGAAATTATGACCTATGAATTTGAATGCATGTGGTTTTGTTTGATATGGCGAAAAACGTTTTCGTTTACTGTTGTGACTGGTCAGCGGAGTAGTGCAGGATGCCGTGGACCATGGCCCTTTATTTCCAAGTGATGTTTTCAAAACATCACTTGGAAATAAAGGAAATAAGGGGGCACGCCACCGCATCGGGGGGGCACGCCACCGCATCGGAACTCGTCATGCAATCGCCCTTTCTTCACCTACTGCAGGCTATCCTGATATGGCTTCCCGCCACTTCAAGTATCAGCGCCGAAAGCTCAGGCTTTTTCGCGACGCATGACGCCACCGTGTCCTCCTGGCTGCCTGCCGACAACGACTTCTTCGACAACGACCACCCTGACCTGCATCCGCTGCTTCCAGCGGTGGACCAGCCTGTCATCTGGCAACCGGGCACGAACACAGGAACCCGCCACCTACATAAGCCGCTGTATCGCTGGGGCCATTTGGGGCACGCCACCGCATCGGAACTCGTCATGCAATCGCCCTTTCTTCACCTACTGCAGGCTATCCTGATATGGCTTCCCGCCACTTCAAGTATCAGCGCCGAAAGCTCAGGCTTTTTCGCGACGCATGACGCCACCGTGTCCTCCTGGCTGCCTGCCGACAACGACTTCTTCGACAACGACCACCCTGACCTGCATCCGCTGCTTCCAGCGGTGGACCAGCCTGTCATCTGGCAACCGGGCACGAACACAGGAACCCGCCACCTACATAAGCCGCTGTATCGCTGGGGCCATTTGGGGCACGCCACCGCATCGGAACTCGTCATGCAATCGCCCTTTCTTCACCTACTGCAGGCTATCCTGATATGGCTTCCCGCCACTTCAAGTATCAGCGCCGAAAGCTCAGGCTTTTTCGCGACGCATGACGCCACCGTGTCCTCCTGGCTGCCTGCCGACAACGACTTCTTCGACAACGACCACCCTGACCTGCATCCGCTGCTTCCAGCGGTGGACCAGCCTGTCATCTGGCAACCGGGCACGAACACAGGAACCCGCCACCTACATAAGCCGCTGTATCGCTGGGGCCATTTGGGGCACGCCACCGCATCGGAACTCGTCATGCAATCGCCCTTTCTTCACCTACTGCAGGTTAGTTATCTACCCTGTGCCGCTTCCTACCGCTCTAGTGACCCATTCTTGCTAGCGGTGTCGTGCCCCATTGACGCCATTGACTGTTGCAAAAGGTTGCTGTATATTGCTTGCCCCTTCTGCCTCAACGTCCACCTGACTTGTCTCCTGCTCATATTATCTGGAGACGTCGAATTGAACCCAGGCCCGACCGAAAGCAAAGCTCCGCCGTCTCTAGAATCAATTTACGAAGCTATATCACGCATTGAATCCTCTCAGAGCACTGTAATTGCAGAGCTTGCCTTGATCCGTTCTGCTCAAACAAACATTGAAGACTCGGTCCGCCGTCTTTCAGCGCGGGTCGAAACACTGGAAAAAACAGTCGAATCTAATCCGGAAAATGTAGCTGCACCTATAAATAACACCGACTTGGACAGACTTTCTTCACACGTAAAAGCATTAACAAACAAGTGCGACGACGCTGAAAACCGCTTGCGCCGCTCGAATTTATTGTTTCTCGGTCTTCAGGATGAGCCCAGCGAAAGTTGGGCACAGTCTGAAGCACATATTATTTCCTTCTGCTCAGAACACCTAGACATTACTATAGATAGCCAAGACATCGAACGCGCGCATCGACTGGGCCGTTTCCATACAGACAAAAACCGCCCAATAATTGTTAAACTGGCACATTTTAAAGATAAATCAAGAATTCTTGTTGCAGGGCATAAACTTAAAGATACCTCATTCTCAGTTCGTGAGGACTATTCCGCGAAAGTTCGACAAGCGAGGAAAAAACTTTTTTCTTACGGCCAACAAAGCAACGCCTCATTTAAGATCCGCTTCGACAAATTACTTATCGGCAAAAGACAGTTCACTTTCAACGCTGAAACGGATTCCATTGTAGAACTTAAACCATAGCGATTAGCCAAGGCACCATGTCTCCCGTTCCTACCGCAGGTTCAACCATCCAAACGCTTGCGTCCTACCGCAACTTATCAGAAAGCTTCTGTCCTGATGACCAACATACGCAGTTACCTGCCAAAAAAAGAAATAGTTGAAACCGTCCTTGAAGATCATAACACTGACATTGCAGTATTTACCGAATCTTGGCTAACACCTGATATTCAAGACGCAGAACTGCTGCAAGACAACCGGTCCTTTCATTTCTACAGGCGAGATAGAATAGGTCGCAGGGGAGGGGGCATTCTTGCTCTTGTCAAATCTAACATTCCATCCGCTCTAATCGAGATTAATTGCCGCAGCGAAATAATATGTCTTAAAATCTGTCTTCCGTCTCGTACCAACCTAGTTATTGCATGCTATCGAGCACCTGACACAGATCAATCTTTCATTACGGACCTTCACTGTGTGCTTCAAGACCTGCATTCTCGACTTCCCCACGCCAATTTTATACTCTGTGGCGATTTCAACTACCCGGATATCGACTGGGAAGCTTTGACAGCATCGTCTCGCCAATCTAAAGACTTCCTTGAACTCGTCCTTACATTCAACCTCTTCCAAGCAGTTCATGAGCCAACACGGGGCTCAAACATCCTTGACCTCATTCTTGTCTCCAGTCCAGAATTAATCCAATCACTTTCGCAACCTAGTGGACTCAGTGATCACAGTCTCTTGTTTTTCGACCTAACCATTGAACTTTCCGCCCACCAACCTTCCGTCAAATACATCCGCGATTATCGTAATGCCGACTTAGCCAGTGTGAACTCCGACCTCGAACAATTTTTCGCTGCTTTCCTCCTATCCATGCCTACGAGATCCGTTAATGAAAACTGGTGCCTTTTTAAGCACAAACTCTTGTCGCTCATTGACGCTTACGTACCACTCATATGCATCCGCGGCGACGCCACTAAGCCTTGGTTTTCGAATGCTTTGCGCAAATTATCGCGGAAGAAAAAACGCCTCTTCCGTAATGCCAAAAATTCTACATCATCTGTGAAATGGAACAAATACTTCGCCAGTCTTCGCGAATACACCCAGTTATTACGGTCGTCTAAAAGAAAATTCTACAATCATGATCTCCTAGACATAATGCGCTCTAACCCAAAGAAATTCTGGAATCTGATAACGCCCAACAAAAACAGCTCATACAACATTTCTTTGAAAAGACAAGATGGCACACACGTTCCGCTTTCAGAACGCTCTGATACTATGAATTCCTACTTCACCTCAGTCTTCACCCACGAACCACCGGACAACATGATTACTTTACCGCAACTTAATCTTGATTCAATGCCACCTGTTACCATCACATCTGAGGGAATTTTTAAGCTCATTGAAAATCTCAAGCCGTCTACTTCCCCAGGACCCGACAACATACCTGCCAAGATCCTCAAAGGAACCAAAGAACTGTCTAGCCAAATCCTACAGCTCATTTTCGACCAATCTCTAAAGACCGGCCAAATTCCGGACGATTGGAAAACAAGCAAAGTTGTGCCCGTTTTTAAGACCGGTGACCGCTCTGACCCCTCGAATTATCGTCCTATTTCATTAACATGCATCTCGTGTAAACTCTTTGAGCATATACTGTACTCCAATATTGCAGATCACCTCGATAAAAACTCTTTTTTCTTTCCCAAACAGCACGGTTTCAGGGCAGGCTTCTCATGTGAAACTCAACTCTTCGAATTCACAACTGATCTTCATCTAAGTCTAGATTCTTTATTTCAAACAGACGCCATTTACCTAGATTTCTCTAAAGCATTTGATCGCGTTCCTCACCAACGCCTCATCTGTAAACTCACATGCCTGTCACTCGACCCTCTAGTCTTTTCCTGGATTCGCTGCTTCTTGACTAATCGCTCGCAGTTCACCGTCATCGCTAATCACGCATCTGCAACTACCGTAGTTATCTCCGGTGTACCCCAGGGTTCCGTCCTTGCTCCACTTCTCTTCCTAATCTTCATCAACGACCTTCCATCTGGAATCTCGTCATCTGTTCGTCTTTTTGCGGATGATTGCGTCATTTATCGCCGAATATCTGATAACACTGACCAGGAATTATTACAGGATGACCTAAATAAAATACAGAAATGGTGCTCCGACTGGCTCATGCAGCTTAATATTTCGAAATGTAAATGCATGCACATATCACGCAAACGTTCCATTACTAATTTCCAGTACTCCCTGAACTCTGTGGCGCTGTCAGTAACGAATTCTTACAGGTACCTTGGCGTCGAAATAACGAACAAATTAACATGGTCAGACCACATTATCAAACTTTGCGCAAGCACTTCCAGAGCACTTGGCTTTATCCGAAGATCACTATCAATGTCCCCCCCACCAATCAGACAACAAGCATACGAAACATTCATTCGCGCTAAAATGGAATATGCCTCAGCAATATGGAACCCTCACCAGGCCTACTTAATACAACTGCTCGAAGCTATCCAGAATCGGGCAGCGCGCTTCATAACGTCGCAGTATTCGTCTCGACACAGCGTTACCAACCTAAAATCGTCTCTCGGCCTTGAACCATTAGCATTCCGCAGAAAAGTATCAATTCTTTGTCTTTTCCACAAACTATACCTTAAATTCCCTGCACTACGCCAAACTTTGTTATCTGCTCCCTTACGCTCATCTCGCCGATTATTCAACTCCCTCAGCATTCAGCGGTTGCATGGTTCATCCAACGCTTTCAACAAATCTTTTCTTCCCATCGCCATAGAGGAATGGAACAATCTTCCTGAAACCGTTGTCATCGAAACTAATCCCACCAGATTTAGGCAGCTAATAACAGACCACTTGATCCAACCATAGCTACTTCCCTCGCGATGCTCTGAGTGCAATTTGAACTGCTTGTGTTATTGCGACACCCCCCCCCAAGTGTTTTCCCACTTATTTCATTTCCGTACTTTTTAATGTGTAATTTATATACTACTGCTTTGCCATATATATTCTGTTCTATTTGAATCAACTGACGCTAATTTCACGTCAAATTTGTTATTCTTGTTATTTTTGTTTTTTTGTTATGCTTTTCTATGCTTACATGCTTTTGTATGACTGTTTCACATCACTGTCTTCCCCCCCCCTTATGTAATGTCCCAGACGGGATCTTTAAGGGTTCAATAAATGATGATGATGATGATGAACATGTATCCTACTAACGAAGCGATACCGTCAAGCGATGGTGCGCAAAGAGGTAATTGCCTGCATTCAGTTAAATTCTGTGTTATTCGGTGAATTGACGGCGTTTTTAAGTTTTAAATAAATTTTGTGGTTACGGTACTATTTCTGGTAACGGTTGAAAAAATCACTAGCGTTGAAGGGTACGTGTTGCGCATGGATTAAGAAGTACTGTTCCAGATTAAGTTGTCCTTTGCCGGGGAGAGCCGCAGAAGCGAACACGAGCCATCCAGAATCATCGCCTTCTTATCTTATCGCTTACAAGGCTGAATACTGAGTGCCCGCGGACAGGTCGCGTTGCCGTTTTGCGCGCTGTCGTTGTGCCGTGGTTTGAGTTGTGTCATGTATTTTCGCACTGCGGCCGTAAGCAACCCATTTCATCCTGTCACGGTACCGGTATCCGCCCTGCAATCAAGGGCTTCCGAACCGCATGTAGGGCAAATCTACTCACTCGTGTGATCCTGACTTTACAGTGCTCGCGTTTAAGGCGGGCGCTGGGGAGGGTAGGAACTTCCTCCTGGTTAACCCTTTCCTTCCTCCTCTCTTGTCTTATTAGGACCATGGACGCTTCCTCTGCACCAGACCCCTCGAGTTTGGAGAGGCAGGGCGATGTCCGCGAAGTGGGAGCCCAGGCTGTGTGGTCGCTCTCGTCCTGCAAGCCTGGTAAGCTATGAGGCGCCTCCCGACCGTCACGAGCGGCGAATCCTGGCTGCCGATTGTGATGCATCTTGTCAACGCACTTTTTCGCAGGATTGGGCGTCGATCAGCTGCTAGACAAACGCCTTGATACATACTGGCAATCGGACGGGGACCTACCGCACGAAGTCAATATACAGTTTCACCGCAAAACGGCAATACAGGCGATCTATGTCTACGTCGACTACAATCGCGACGAGAGCTGCACACCTAAAAGGTACTACTTGGCTTTTGTCACTCTCAGCGGCATATAACTAGTTCATGCTGTTCTACAGAACGCAGAAAAAGCCGCCGCGCTGTCTCAGCGGCGATGGCACTCGCCTGCTGACCCGAAAGACGCGGTTTCGATACCTGCCGAGGCGATCGCATTTCGATAGAGGCGAAATTCTAGAGACCGGTGTACTGTGCGATATCAGTGCACGTTAAAGAACTGCAGGTGGTAGAAATTTCTGAAGCCTGTCACTACCGCGTCCCTCATAGACTAAGGCGCTTTAGGACGTTATGCCCCCATAAGCCATAAACCAGAATGCAGATTTTTTTTTCCGTACGACGTGGGCGTCGAGATGGGTCACGTGTTGCCGGGCTGTTTGGTGTCAAAGTCATGTTTGCCACGTCTGTTTTGCGCCCTCAAGGGCTCTAATCCAGGAGTGCGCTTGCGTTTCGTCGTCATCGACTTCGAGTCCAAACGCGACGCCGCTCTGAATAATCATTGCAATGCGCCGCTTCACTAACAAAGGTGTAGTGCACGACAGCGCCTCATCGAGACTGTGTTTTCTTCTCGAATTACTGCGCCTCTGCGTTGCATGCCATATCGGTGCCTGGAATCATATCCAGGGGAAGAAAAGCCTCTATGCGCTGATATTCAGGCTAGCACCTCCAGGTAAGGATGGACGCTCCACAATGCAAGAGGTGTGCAGTTCGGTGAACGCTCATGTGGCGCGGAAATTTTCGAACCAGGTTCCAGCTACCTTAATGCTGCCGCATCCTACAATGTCTGTCGGCATAATTTTTGGAAGGAAACTGCTCGGGGTCTGGCATCCGCATTCAGCGTGGTCGAAGGTGCTCGGCCGCGACGTGCGGTGACAGAGCTGCGTGCACTTGCTCTCAAGGCTCTCCACTGGCGTGAAAATAAGTCTTTTTACGCAATGTTTAGATAGGGGAGCATGCGTACAACTGTACAAGAGACGATTCGTCCGACAGTGTCTGGAAATGGAAAGAAAATGTTTACCGCTTTGGGTGGGGTGCGATTTATATATGAAACCGTAATGTCTCCGTAATGTCTGCTGTCCCTGTATTTATTTGGCCCACCGCGGTGGCTCAGTCGTTTTGACGTTCGGCTGCTGATATCGAGGTCGCGCTATGGAATCCCGCGGCCGCATTTCGCTCGAGTAGGAATTGAAATCCGGCCGTGTGCTGTTCATGTCAATCCATGTTGAAGAAGCCAGGCGGTAGAAATTATTCGGGAGCCCTCCACTACGGCATCTCGCGATGATCACGTGCAGCTGCGGGACGTGAGGCACCACATATTATTCCACTGTTGAAGCAGTTCAGTGGCGTAGTCGTGTCCGGCTCCTCGTGACCTCTTGGTCACGAAGCACGATCAGCTGGAGTTGTGTTGTTTGCTTCCCTCGCTCTGTCAATCCATCTCATCAGGTGATTTACCCATGTCGCGTTGGTTTACACCTTTCCCGGGACCAAGGCCTTTTCTAATGAATCCTGCCCTCTCATTGTGTGGCCAGAGTACTGGTGCTTTACCTTCAGGATTTCAGGTTGCAAGGAACGCTTAGGGGTTGAGAGGTGGATGAGGGACCTGCTGTGATATGAAAGCAGCCAGCATTTACTTCAATCAGGGGAAGCGCAGAGGATCTTTTTTCAGGTTGTGCTACACGAACATACTCAGAAACAAAAGGTTCAACAGCTGCCCTCGAAGCCCAATTGTTTGCAGGGTAGCGAACGGACATGGTTTTTCTTCTTAGCCTTTTCCACAAATTTCAGTGTGTCAATTTCTTCGCTGCAGTACCAAGGAATTAACTATTCAGTAGCAGCACACTTGTTTAACCCTATAATAGCCGGGAATATGAAAGATTTTCGAATTTACACCCTTTGGCCTTTTGGTCTACTGCCTTTACCTCCCATATTGATTCATCCATTCACCGTACGCGACTTGCGAACGTTGCTGGTTCGTATCCCTCCGGCAACATATGCTCTTTTATTCTACTTTGTACTAAGTTATCGTTCGTGTTGATGATTATGCTATAAATTTCGCACTTTGATCAAAGCCACCATTTAAAAAAATTCCTATGCTTTGCTTAATTTGACTGATTATTATTTTATTGCACGATGTCGTTGCGTTTGTCTATTTTCGCACCATGGGTTCTCCGGAAAGCAACAGACAAGGTCGAAAGGAACAGCGTACTTAAAAACGAAAAATCTCTGCCTCTTCCGTAACCAAGAGTAGAATAAGCATGACATGTTTACGGGCATAACACGAAGCGTACGCGGACACGACGAGACGCAGCCCTGACAAGAATGTATGTGCAGCGGGTTCGAAACTGATTAAAATGCGTAGAGGTGAAAGCGTTTTCCGCACCACTTTGCCCATGTGATGCTAGTGACGTCACCACTGGATTACGTCACACATAACTGATGACGAAGTAATGAAAAATTAGTAATTAGTGACTAATTACTGATTAATGACTAAATACCAATTAATTGCTAATTAATTACTCTTAAGCTTCGCCTTTAGGAGTGGAACGCGACAGCGTGTTGTAGCGCTGCCAGGCAGTCCACGGAACGCCACCACCCGTTCGGTGCGATGCCTTGCCCTTTGAACGCGACACTTTTTGAGGAAAGGAAATTACGCAGTAATTCTCTGTCATCTCAGTGCACACCCGAACTGCACCGTACAGGAACGGCGGAACGCTACCACCCGTTCGGCGCGATGCCTTCACCTTTGAACGCAACGCTTTTTGAGGAAAGGAAATGACGCAGTAATTCTGTCATCTCGGTGGACACCCGAACCGCACCGTACAGGAAGGGAGGAACGCCACCACCCGTTCGACGCGAAGCTACCGGCGCTTGTATGCCGGTCCTGTAGGAGGGCTTAGAGAGTCTCGTTAAATCTTGTACGGTGCCCGGATGTGTGGAATTCAGTGCCCGGATGTTGGCTCTCGGTCTAGGCATGACGTCACCATACTGCCGACAACGGGAGCTAAAAGCATTTCATGCTTAAAACGAAAATTTTTGGGTATGACGGACGCAGCAGTGGACGGCTCTAGGTTAGTTCAGACCACCTGGTCTTTAACGACATCGCACAACACACTGGCGTTTGTGCATTTCATCCGCATGGAAATGCGGCCGTCGCGGCCAAGATTTCATCCCGCGATCTTGGGATCTGTAGCCGAGAGTCAAAGCCATTGATCTAGCGCTGTGCGCTCAACATAATTAACGAAAAAGGGGGTTGCAGGAAGGATGAACAGAAGCCAAAGGTGCACTGTTAGACTTTAACGGCGATAGCCATTTTACAGAGCCCGCCCAGAGCTGGGCTCCAGTCTAACCCGACACGGCTGGCGCGACGCCCGAGCTATGGCCCAAGATAGGCTTGAACTGTGAAGCAGATGAGTAAGATAAGACGGAACTAACAAGAATGCGATAGTGGGGGCCAGAATTAGCGCTACACAAGACTCGCCTGGCAAGGCTGCGAAGCTACCGGGCAGTTTAAGATAAGAAAAAGCGGATAGCTGGAGCCAAACCTAGCGCGATCCCAGTGCCAATACGCGGCAGATGTTAGAGGCATGGAATGGTGCTGTGATGAGGTTGCGATGTTTCAGGAAAGAGGATTACGTGGGTTCTTATTTTTATTAGTGCTATGGCCGACGAAGGAGCTTTCGACCGCCGGCACGCATGGCGGCGTGAGTCGTCGCCGCCGCAGAGGACGCCCTGTCGAGCGCGCTGCCGAGTGGGAAGTCGATCGGTGCCGGAACCAGACTGTGCATCGGCGTCGTACGAAGAGTGCCCATGAAACATTTCAGGAATGTGTGCCAGTAAGATGCCTTGTGGTTCTAGTTGAGTTAGTTCATTCTCAGGTCTTCACAATTCTCGTCCATTTTGTGTCGTATTTGTGTGCGCGAAAAAGTTTTGTGAAACGTGCGCTGTGGGCTCGCGTGAAGGCGCAACCTCGCTGACCTGTCAGCGCAATTCAACCGGGGCCATCTTCAGCCGTACGTGGACAACCCGCAAGTGCTTGTGGGCGACTTTAGCATAGAAGCGACGCATGAAGACTCTGTAGAACGAAGGAGCGACTTCAGCCGGCCGCTTGTTTCGGACGCAGCAGATCCAACGACAAAGAAGACATGTATTGACTTTCACTCGCAGCGTACATGGAGCCGATTAGGTCGCACTTCAGCGACCATAAGGCCGTACTTATGGGCTGTTAAAAGCAGCGAAGATAGAAGGTACAGAATACCGACTATCTTTTTGTACGTTCTTACCACAGTACAGCGCGCCTGTTTTTTTTTGTTTTTTTATTGTAACCGTTCTGCGCTGTGTATACGGAAAGCAGCAATGCAGCATAGCACAGCGCGCAGGAAACCGGATTTCGGCGGAAATTTATGCCCTAATCAACGAAGGTTCCCAGTGCCTTCCTTTATTCGGAAATGAGGCAATTGTACGTGCAACTGAAGACCAGTGGCTGATATCCGAATTCAACAGCGTGAAAGTCCCAGAGTTTCGACCGTTCCTCGTGGTGAAGCGACAACTGCTGTATTAATTGGCGTGCACAGGTCTCTATAAAGGGGGGACGAAATTCATGGTAGTCCCTTTCTGGGTAGAAGAGGACAATTGAGGGTAAAACTGCCGCCCTCATGTTAGGACACCTACTGGCTGCCCTCTTTTGTGCACGCCTGTGGCTGTGTTGCGCCTCTTTCTCACCCAAGTGTGTCCCCACGCGCTTTGACGCACGACCCAAACTGTGCGACGAATAACGCCCCTGAATAGCGAGAGGAAAACTCGCCGAGTTTATTGACACCGTTCGCTGGCAACTCCGCGGCCCAGCTGCACGCCATATCGTGCGCAAGTCAATCGCAAAGGTAAAAAATGCGCTATAAAAATATAACTTAGAATTTCGCACCAAACTTTGACCGAAATGTGACTGCATACGTTCCCAATTATTTCACGACCCGCGCATAAAGGACAAATGCACCGCGCATCTTCCTCGCGTACTACATTGTCTCTGCCACGTGTCGCCTCTATCGGTGCTTAGCAGAGATGGCGCCAACAGCGAGAGGCGTTGTATGCGCATTTCGGAGAAACTTAGCGGACGACGTTCGTGCTGGCGTGAGCTCTCGGCGCACGCGCCTATTCTCATTGGTTCTGGAGGCCGATGCCGTGATAAGGCGTAGATATACCACCCGGTCTGCGGTCCCACTATACTCGGTTGAACGTGACTGCCGCAATGTCGCGCTGAAGCCGTATTGTCTCTCACACGCGTCGCACACATGATTAAACCCATCCGCTGCAAATAGTCGGCATTGGCAGCCTTGTTGATAAGCCGCTGCCTCGCTGTTACATTCAATGCGTCGCGGACGTGCCTTCGGGATTGCTTAGGTGCGCTGCCTGTGCAGCTTGCCATTCTCGGTGGCGCCTTTGTTCGGACTACGTCCCTCGCCAATACACACTGCGGCTCACAGTTGCCTTCGCGTGCTGCAGTGTTTTTGTGGTTAGGCGATGGCGTTAAACATGGTAACTGCGTGCTGTTTAAGCTTGCCATTAATGTTCCGTTCGCGCAACCCACCTTCGCGCCTTGGGTGCGCGCAGCCCACAGCACACGCTGCGTCCCGGCGCGTTTGTTTCCTGCAGCCGTTGGTGTTCTTCAGACAGGACGCACTCGGGTGGAATTGTCCGTTTTCATTTATTCACCCCACACTACGTACGGAGTCGATCACACTTGTCTAGAGCGCTCGAGCGGTGTGCTGGGCAGCAAATTAAGTTAAATCTTACCGCAGCTGCTTTGCTGGGGGTACTGTGCTGGTGCTGTGTGGTGCACATGTCTATTAGGCTTCTCGCCAGCGCAAGTATCATCAGTGAAAGTCAATGCCTACTTTAGAATTTCACTTTATTTCCACCGGACGGCACCGCTCGAGCGCTCTGGACAAGTGCGATCGACACTGTATTTCATCCTCGGTTCTCTTGCTCAGCAGAGCACGCACGGAAGCATGAAGACTAGACACAGAGCAATGCAATGCACCTCGTCGCTAGAAGTTCTCTCCTCCAATGCTGTGGAATCTGCTCCGGTCTACTTACGCCTCCGTTGTCTCCGCTACTCACGTCACATGCGGCCTCTTCAGTTCGCCCTGTCGCACTCCTGCGTAGCTGTTATGCCCAAGAGTGCAGTACGGTTCAGGTGGTCGCTGCGTGATCTCCAGTCAGGCCACTCCTCTGCCCCCCCCCCCCCCCCTCCTGACACTCCTCCGCAACTGCGCGGAATGCTCCACATTCGTACCACGAACGCATCTTATTCGCAAAAGAGGGCGGCCGCGGTAGCTCAGAATTATCTGCCTTGATAATGATAGACCTTGATGACATTCTGTACTGATTTAAGCTCCTTAAAGCGATTCGTTTCTGCACCCGTGTCGTGTTTTGATACCTTATCTTCTCAATCCGGCTATTCTTGCATTATCTTGCTCAAGGTCAAGCATAATTGACTGCTCGGAAGAATTGTTACGCCGTTACTAATCGCAAAAAGGGAAGAATGAATTCCTGGAGGTCAGCGCTACCTGTACACAAACCGCTACCTGGTGTGCTTGGTTGCCCCAGGTATTGTTCGTCAACCTGTGTCCGGCGAGGTATGCCTGATACCGTGAGCGCAATGCGCAGTTTTAACAATGAATATAAGGGAGAGAGAAACCACGATGTTCGTTGTACTGAAGACAGTACTATCGTACTGCGTGTGTGTGTAGTAGTAGCGAGACCGAGACAGTGAAACAGGCTGCGCAACAGAACCTCATCTTCAGACATCTTGTATTGCGCTTAACAACCTGACGGCAAAGAGGAGCGCCGGTCGAGCCAACACTGCTGCTCTGCCTTCGTAGTGCAAAACGTGGCTCGCGAGGCCGCGGCGTATAGCAGCGCACGGACACTCGCTGGCGTTGATGCAGCGGTTTGTCTCACGATGCTTCCGCGACCACATCTGCGAACAGAAATAAAGGGAAGTGGGCAGAAACGCCACACCTGAACCGCGCATAAATGGTATACCGTCTCGGCAACTGACAGGCGCCGAAACAGCGCGAAGAAGAGAGGGTGGTGGTCATTCTTGCCGGGACATAAGGAAACTCAAACGAATCCGCAGTCGCGTCCAGTGCATTGTGGTCGGTAAATAAGAGCACGATTAATTTTACCAGCCGAGGTTTAGTTTTAGACATTTTATTTGCACTGTCTTCCCTAGCTTGCCAACTAAGCCGCTTGTGCCGACCCGTCCCTGGTCCTGCATGCCATACGAAACCAGCAGCCTACGAGACCTCGCCCTGCTCCGTAATTTATTGCCAACATCAGTTTAGCTCAACCGTGACGCCGACTAGATCGTGGGCCACGCGTAGTATACGAGACCAGCAGTGCAGCGGCTCTGGTAAGGAGCTCGATACCGAGTGCGTGTGGCAGAACGTCGGACACCCCCTCATGCTAAATTATTTTAACAGCTTTCACGAATGACAAGGAAGCGATTCTTGGTTTCAACGAGAACAGCGGTCACTACACCCGCAGCTTATTTTGTTGATTGCATTTGTCGACGGCAGTCACATGAGGCACCACTAATGCGCATGAATTATGAGCATCGGCAATATAAGCCAGCGCACTGAGCTGCAATCCAGGGTTGGGTATCCGAGACAGGAAATAAGTGGTTCTGCTAGCGTTCGTAGGACATTCTTGCTTGCATTAAGTAGCCGACGTATTGATCACTCTTCGCAGCCGTAGCTTTGGAATTAAGCTAAGAAATGGAAGAACTGAGGTAAGCTACAAAATGAGCGGCTGGCTTTTCCCGAATGGTTTCGTTTCTTTAGCCTGAAATGAAAGCAGACTTCAATAATGCCATCGCTGGCTGTAAGAAAGGCCATAATGAGCTATTTATTAAACTTGTGATACTGTACCGAAATTCCATGCTGGTTAAACGCTGTCCAATGTTTCCAACGGCCTTAACCCCGAAGGGTCTCTGTTCATAACTCGCTGCTTTTTCTGAGCGAATGCTGCTCTTAGCAGTGACTTATTTGTGTCAGGAGAATGTAGCGTCTTTGGGGGGAAAAAATTATGGGACCGCATAATTAGATACCTTAAGATGGAAACTCGAAAGCTGTGTGTGCTGGTCCCATTGCGCACGGATTGAAATTTATGAATAAGACGACATCCAAAGCACAGAGCGAGAGACTGGCAGAGTAGTATTGATGCAATGGCAATGGCGCAGAAGTCTAATGGCGTGGCTGGTGAAGCTGATCTTCACGCGTCATGGTGGATTCGAAATTCGCTTGCGGCCACGAAGTTCTCATTTATTAGAGCGAGAGCACTCGTACGCTCACTAACCATAACCATGAATCTTGTCCTCCGATCTTACAGTTCTGAGACGTTGCGTAGCAATTGCGACACCACTTCAATTTTCTTGTGTGCCAAATATAAATAAATATATACACAAACACAAGATATCGCCGCGACTGGGATTTGAACCCGCGGCGGCGAGAACAGATCAGCTTGGCTGTCCCGTGCACTGGAGCAGTATTCTATCGCTTCAGCCGATCACGCCTCGTGTGAAACTGCAACATACTCTCACGCTGTGCATTGCACATCGTGGTCTTCATCAGGTTCCACATGCGGCGCGAACCGATCATATCAGCTGAACCTCGCCAGGGCTTAACCCAACGTTACTAGATTACCTCGTCAGTTTGCAAACTCCACTGCAGTTCGGCGGCCAAACGTGGCCCCATTCGGCTCCCTCTCGTGAGGTGGCGCTTTCGACGCTGTTGGCCCGCTCCGGCCGGTCTCTCGCCACACGAACTATTATCGCTATGAGACGAGCGCGCCGTGTTTCACGCCACTTTACGACGGTAATTCCTGTTTAACGAAGATATTTCCAAGATAGTGCACAAATATTATTCTGAATGTGCAACTACAGTGGCATTCAGGCTGCGCGAACGGTCCTGTGCGGCAGAGGTACGATCGGAATTTCTGAATCAGTAGCTATTTCGATGAGACATCTGGTTCTTGGTCGGGTATATTTTTTTGTTTCATTTACTTCCCAACAAACTAAATGACTCTTTGGTTACGGCGGGCCACGACACGGTAAATGAGTCGCATGTTGCCGAAAATATCGAAACCTAAGGCCAAGTACCATCGGTTTGAAGCAAGACAGTCAACGATGCTTACGTGCTTTTTAAAGGGAGATGCGCGACTACCACCGTGAAACTTCGACGTTATTAAGGTCATAAAACGCGACAAATTACGGAAATAGCACAGGTCAGAAAGAAAGAAGTTTATTCAATTCATATAGGAAAAAAAAACATTACATCTTAGGGAGCCACTTTTAATAGGGCAAACAGTGACAAGAGACGTGCTTTCACAAGAGAGAAGAGACATGCTAGAGAAAAAGTGCATTCTTGTAGCGATAACATAGTTCAGTGTCTGACAAGGGAATGCCGACACGTGCTCAGCACAACCCAAGCCAGCAAGGCTGCACTTCTCTAGCGCTTCTAGCACTTTCCAGAAAATGTTTGCAGCCTTAGCGATGGTCAGTGTGAATTGCGGTCGCACATTACGTAGAACGCTGGTCTTGCCTTGGTTTCGGAGCAGACAGGTCGACAGCTCGGCCCCACCGACTCACGGACGCATAGCTCGGGTGCACCGACGCTGTTGCGCTTGTGTGCAACGCCGCACGAGCTGCGTCGCTCGAAACGCACTGATATAAATCTGGCAGGGACACACAGGAGCTGCGATCAACTTGCAGCGCAGTTTAACCCAACAAAGGAACGCTTGGCACAAAAACGCTTCGCTGTACTCTGTACGTTGACGTGGTCAGCGCGGCTACTCTGCCGAGAAGCCAGTCAAACAGCGACGAGAGCGCCCCCGCTCGGCGGTACAGGCAAGGACGACATCCGCGGCGTCGGAGTTTTGCAAACTGAAAAAGTAATCTAGTAACGTTGGCTTAACCTCAGCTTAATATTGTCGCCAGGCGTACTGACGTCTGAGCCAAGCAAAGCCATGAACAAAGCAGGCAAAACACATGCTTTCGCACACCTACGCGGTTTAACTAGGTTAAAACCGTGCCATTTTTTTATTTGTCATGTACTCCGCCCACCTAGCACTCCGACTTCCCTTGCTGCGCTAGCCTTCTCCGTCCTCGCCCAAGTGGTGGCGGAAGACAGCCGTGAGGATACCGGCGCACCGACGTAAACCGCCTGCACCTAGAGTGGATCGCGCAACCAGTATTGCCTCGCGGGATGTTAGCGAACGAGGCTGCCAGTTAAGAAAGGGATACGGCGTTTCCTGTGGTAGCGTGGTGCTACGTAAGCTACAGTTGGCGCTGAGCTCCCTTTGCGCCCAGTTCCCGCCAGGGTGGGCGTCATGAAAGAAGGCACGGTATCTCCACTTGTATTCTCAGCGCGTTCGCACCAGGTATTCGCAGAATTGGACTTAGAAGACTTAGGGATGGAATCTAATGGAGAGCACCTGGGAGTATCTTCTGGTTTGATGACTACATTCCCCTGCCAAGATATCGTACATAAACAACTCAGACTAATGATCAAAATGAACAAAACTATAGTAATGCGCAACACACTGAGAAGAAACAAGCAGTTCACGATAAGTTGAGAAGATTCGGATGTGGTAAGGGAGTACATATTGCCGCGAATCTTTGTAATGTTTTGTAGTGTTTGTTTGTTCGTGCTTCAAGGCTGCCGACGCGCCGCTTTATCGCTCCATTTGTGACGCAAGACGCGCCTAGACTTATCTAGATTGATCTCATCCAGACGGAGCCGATTCTACTTTGCGCCAGAATGTTCTAGTAACTTCCCAAGCTTTATCTCGAATGTTCGCTATCAGCTTTAAAAAGAGCACAGCCGACAGCGGCGGGATTCTGTGCGACGACCGCCGAGCACGCTAGTTGCTATATACGCCGCCGCCGAGTGATTCAGTTCTTTGCGGGCGCAAGTCAGCCGAAATAAAAATTCCGTTTTGAAGACATTCTCGCTGTGTTTCTGTTCGCCGGACTGTATAGTCACCACTACGGGACAATATATACCCAGAGTAAGTAGTCGCCGCTGATTTATACCATTAGAGAAATAGACGGGAGAACAAGAGTGGGGTGGATACATTTTGCAGTCACTCTAACGTTAAAACTGGAAACGTAGCCGTGTTCCTCAGGATGAAAGTGTACGTAGTTGTATCGCCTGTGGAGCAGAAAGTTGGAGGTTAACAAAAAGGCTACAAATCAAATTGTCATAAGATAACGCAGCGAGCTTCGGAAAGGAAAATGATAGTACGGCGGTAAAAAAAAAAGAAACATGGAGAGAAGAGTTGGTCAGTGAACAAACGCGACTTAATGACTAGCTTAAATCAAAAACGTTTATGGAGATTGGCAGGACTTGTAATGCGAAGAGGAGATATCCCACAGTCCCTCAAGGTAACGGAATGTATTTCAGGGGAATGCAAACGTAGCAGGCGGCTGCAGACAGTCAGGGCGGAAGACTAGGAAGTTTGCGGTGATAAGGTGGCTGCAGTTAGCGCGGAACAGGGTCATTTGGGGTCAGTTTGAAAGATTTGTGTCCTGCATTGTACGAAGTTCGGTTCGTAGTGATGTAATGATGATGATGATGACCCCCGCAAATAGCGCGAAAACGAGATTCCCAAAGGGCTAACCTGCGCTGAAGTCACAGCGAAAGCAACACCAGCCTCTTCCTTTCCGTCGCCAGCATTTCCACATGGCTCTTGCCCAACAGGAGGACATGACCGAATGTTGAAGCATGATAGAAACGTTGGTTTGTCTGTGGTGAAACTTAGGCTTTCAAAGAAGTACTTGCAGCTGGGCTTGTTGGCGCGTATTCGTTAAAGGCATCAGAGCGCAAAAATGGCAACACAGACGACTAAGGGAACAGAACGAGCGCTACTCGTCCGTGTTGCCCATGGAGGAAAAAAAACTGAGGAGGGAACGGCCGGCGACAACCTTGAAGCCTAGTCTTAACAAGTAAAGATATAGTAAAAAAAAGAGCCGCCGCGGTGGCTCAGTGGCTATGGTGCTCGGCTGCTGTCCCAAAAGACGCGGGTTCGATCCCGGCCGCGGCGGCTGGAATTTCTTTGGAGGAGAAATTCTAGAGGCCCGTGTACTGTGCGATGTCAGTGCACGTTAAAGAACCCCAGGTGGTCGAAATTTCCGGAGCCCTTCACTACGGCGTCTCTCATAGCCTCAGTCGCTTTGGGACGTTAAACCCCATAAACCAAACTAAACCAAACCAAAAAAAAGAGAGTGTGTCCCCTCGTGATCACACCACTTGATAGCGTGCGGTAAAATCTAGCCCCGCTGCGCGCGCGCATGCGCAGATCAGCGCGGCAGACTGACTGTAGATCAACCTCCTTGCTGTAGACGCCCGCGCCGCGGGTCGCACATACGCGCACTAAAACGTACCAGAATCAAAACAAAGCACAGACTCGGAGAGCGAAAAACTGAGGGAGAAAACGGATTCGTAAACACTCGGCTTGCGAACACTGGCCGCGTGACGTCACGCTCCCTCCTTAGTTTTTTTTCCTCCATGGTGTTGCCATATTTGCGCTGTAATGTCTTTCACGATTATGCTTTCAAATATCGGTTTTTATTTGGCGTAGTGAGCGCCTCGCGTTTGGCTGTTAAACTAGTGCTTAGCCAGCCCGTAGCCGCAGTAATGAATGCGTGAAGGATTAAATTTATTTCAGAAAAACGATGGGACTGAGTCCGGTTAGGACACTGTTCATCGTGAACCTTGACATAGACCATAGGAGCAAGAACAGAGAGTGGCAGCAAACAGTCGTCCTCGCAGCTCATTCTGCAAACACGAGAGTCCATGGGCGTCCCACGGCTTTCCTGTCGACGTGCTAGCTCCGTGGCCCTTTTAGTTGTGCATAGATGTACGCCCACTTAACGTTGGTTCGCTCGTTGAGCGCCACAGAGCTGTTCTTTCGCATTGAACTGCAGACCGGGCTGGCATGCATAACAGTTACGCCTGCTTGTTCGGAGCATAGGTAGACCGGTTCTTCTCTGCATTTATCAGCCAATCGAAAAAAAAAAGATTAATTTCACTCTATAATACGCAACACGTCCGCCGCGTGGTTGAAAACCGAGTAGTGCTGCAAACTACGTGACAGCAGCTAACATCCCAGGATCGGCAACACAGGCTGCTTGCGCTGTGCAAACATGTCACGGCATCGCGTGGACTTCTCTCAGTGCTCTGCCTGTGCAGAGTGTCACCGATTTCACTGTTATAAATCTCGCGGCCTGGCACGGAATGAGACAATACTGTCATGTGTGCACCAAATCAGACCACTTCGTTTCTTTGTGGCACCGCGGACAGTTCATACCTTGCTCGGCCCGCTAATCTCCTGCCCGCATTGCATCCTGCCCGCATTGAAAGCGGACTGCCCGTTCCCTGGCACTGATGCACTGAATGCAGCGTTTTGTCAGCATGGTTCTTCTCTCTGGCAGCAGAAGAAAAAAATGACAGGTGCAATGAAAGTGGTGGCTCCCTTGCAGTTCTGTGGGACAGGTGGCGCATGTCGCGAGTCGCACAATCTTCACTGAACAACGGAGGATGTGGCCTATTTTATTTATAATTCCCATGAATAGTTACGGCGATGAACGAGGACTGTCGTACCAGCGGGCACAAACGCGGTCTCGGCGTCATATTGACAGGCATCTATGGAGCACATCAATGCCATTCGATCGACGCTGGTTTGCTACCGAATGCTTTTCTCCGGAGAGCTACACATGTCGACAGGACCCGCACGAATTGCGTACCGCCTAAGGACGTAGCTTAAGGGGTCACTCCGCGTCCAGCCGGGGTCACTCCGGCGTCCAGCTTCCGAGCTGGCTACACGCAGGCGTTTACCCGTACGCGACACGTTTCCCCAACCCGTGGCGCAGAGTCGCAGCCACGGCAGGTTCGGACGAAATAGGCAGCGGCAGAGCACGCTAGGAAATAGTTTATTGCCCTAACGTGAGGCAGAGCACACTGCGGAAGAATGTTCTATCCGATAAAATAAGGTTCAATAGCTAACCAAGTCGTCGTCGACCGGCGTTGGGTCGTTCGGGGGGTCGCTGGCAGGAAGGGGTCCGTCGGGGCAGCTCGGCCGGAGGACCGGGGCAAGAGGGAGTGTTCCCGCCGCGAGCGCCTTCTTTTAACCCCTCGGGCATTCCTCGCTTGGGACAACCGGTTGCGCTCAAGGTAAGGCATTCACCTCTTCCCTAAGGGGCCAGTGCGTAGTCGTGACGCCACGTCATTGTTGGGAACGTGGAGAGTAGCCGTAGTGCCTTCTCTCCACTTTCCCGGTGGCGCGCGCGCTCGTCTCGTGGCTCCACGCGTTCGCCTCTGGCGTGGGGACAATGAAGGACACCAGTGTATCCCACAAACTATAGTCGTACTTGTCGACATAAACATACATCCCCCTGATAGTCCCCTGCTGTGAATCCAGCCCAGTAGACGGCCAGTGAGCTTCGAGGCAGTTGTCTCGCAGCTGGTCGACGTCAAACTCTTAGAGGGCGTGCGTAGAGGATAAGAGACCTCAGAACCGGCAGCTAGTATAGGATGCTGGTAGCGGCCATGTCGCTCCGTAACTTGCCTGACTTACACGATGAAACCAATCACTCTAGTTGAGGTTCCACTTTCCGGCCATTTCCTTCCGTCCCCGAAGTCGAGGGGTCAGGGTGGTGGACAGATTGGGCAAATGCCCTCATTTTTGCCTTCCCTCCCTCACCCTCACCGTGAAATCCTTGGCCCTACCTCGCCCTCACTCTCACTTCGTAAAATTATCTGGCCCTCCCTCGCCCTCAATTCTCTGGCATTCCTTCATCCTCACCCTCAAATGAGCTCTGCTGATATTCGAGTTATTTTTCCTTGTTACAGGTATGTGTCAATGAACCGAATTGCACACTAGGGTACCTGAGTTCTGATCCGCCGCGGCTTCAGCGTTTCGATTGAGGTGAAATGGAAAATGCCCCGTGTGATGTGCGATGTCGGTGCATGTTAATGATCCCCACGTCATCCTCATTATCAACATCACCAGCCTGACTATGCCCACTGCAGGGCAAAGGACTCGAGCATTTCTTTATAATTAACCCTGCCCTTTGCCAGCTGCGGCCACCGTATCCCTACAAACTTCTTGATCTCATCAGCCCACCTAAATTTCTGCCGCCCCCTGTACTCCCAAATGGTCGGAATTATTCCGCAGCCCTCCACTGCAGCACCTCTTTCTCTCATCCTCCTATCACTCACATCTTTCTTCCTTCCCTTAAGTCGCGGTTGGGGCGTCCATCAAGCAGTGAGACAGTTTCTGCGCCATTTAATTTCCTTTAAACAACTTTCGCATCAGCCGCAAATTATTGTTCGCTGTGTCCTCTTTCCCCTGTGTCAAGCCACGTGGATCTTGCTTAGCACTTCGTAGTTTGCAGCAGCCAATGATGGCCTCAAGAAATAACACAGGGACTGTATGTCATGCTGTAGCCTATCACCCGTAAGAGCCGGTTCAGTCTGGTACTTGTGGCAGCGGTTAAGTGAACTGTGCCGGGTGATCGGGGCTGGCAAAAGCGCAGAAAAGTTCGCACAACACCCTCAGTAGCAAATCGGAGGATAATTCCGGGAAAACTTCAGCCAGGAAATTCTCATGCTGAGGTATAATAGACACTGCCATAATTAATAGGGCCGACCTATCCACCGCTGCCCACTCCATAAGTTTTGAGCGAACGTAGCCAGGGGTAGGAAACTCCGGCTAGTTTCGGGCTCAACTATTTCGGCGCACTTGGTAAAAAGGCGAACTGATGTTTAAAAACGAATCATTCGCGTACATGTCACGCACGTGCACGCAGTGCGACAGGCTGCGGCGACGGCTGAATTAGTTGAGAAACCGGGATGCTAAGCTGATTTGTCCTCGCCAGCGGAGGTTCGAATCCCGCTCGAGTGTGAAGTTCATTAGTAAATCATTGCCATGACAATGACGCGACGCTCGAAGTGGCTTTCCTCCGGTCGCTATGGCAGCCATTGCCACCGGCTTCTGCCCAGACTGGAGAATGTTATGTATAGGAGGTTTCTGGCCCCTCACGTAGCGACGGGCTACTTACTACAGGCCACTTGCGGAAGAAGAGAGATTCTGACTGCTGACAGGCGGCAGGGGCCCTGCCTGATAATCCGCTCACAGGTGTAATGGGGCACACACGGCAAATTGGGGAACAAAAAAAAACGTACTCCGAATCAAGCTGCATAAAAACTGTCAGGAACAGCGCTTAAAAATAACAACGTGATTTCCAAAGCGTGGGGAATGCAGCACACAAGACTGAGGAATTATATTCACATAAATAGGACAAAAGAGAGGGCATAGTGGAATTAACCGACTTGTAATACCGCTGTAATAACTGAAAAATAACGCATGAACGCACACAATGTTACGCGATTGAACGAAGCCAGCCAAAAGTGGAATCCGAGATGCAGTGATCGAACTACACGGACAAAGATTTCGGAAGAGCGGGAGGCAACGGTGGCTTATCTGCGGAGTGGAAAGGTCCGGGCACAAGGAACACCGCCGGGCTGCAGACGATCGCTGCAGTGCCGGTGTGGTGTCGCTGATGCCGGTGGGCTTCGGCCGCGCATCGTCGCCGTCACAGCACTCGGCGTATCAGACCCCGGCGGGAGAAAGGCTTGTCCCGCCACATCACTGGCTGGCTTCACTGTCGTCGCACGCATCGACTTCCTCCAAGCAATGTGCCCGGTTCGCGTTTTTTCTGCAGCCGCGTCCTCGTAGTAAAGCAAAAGACGATATACAGGAACGGTGCGCACAAGCTAAAGCTACATCTCTAAAGGAAAGCATTATGAGATCACGCGAGAGACGGACACAGTCAGAGACACGCGTACGGACGAGGGCTGATTTGCAGCTGAAGATTTATTTCGCTGAGCGAGGTGCGGAAATGGGGGAGGTGACGAAGGACACAGGACTGCACAGGAGACCGGAAACTAAAAACAACTAAAAACAAAAAAAAAACAGAATGAAACCCCAAACGAGTGGCATTTCTAAAAACCCTGCCATGCAAAAACGACACCTGCCCACCCGCAGAGAGCAGGTATGGGGTGTGATATGGCTGGAAAAAAAAACTAAAAAATTATGGGCAGACAATCGCGAAATAACACAACCCTTGAAACGCCAGAACAGGGGCTACTGAAAAAATTAAGGCGATAAATTTGATTGGCGCACGGGAAATGGAGTAGCTTTCTTCTTTCGCCGCTAATCTGTTCCACTTCTGATTTTATTCGAAGTTTCATTCTGATATAGAAATTCGTCTTGTCCCTTAGCGGTTCCCTTTTACTTTCACCATTCTGTCATATCTGGCTGTTAGCTCCGCTTGTGGTATACCTGGCAGGGGCTACTGCAGTACGGCGCCCAGATGTGGCTTGTTCGTAATTCACGCACCCACTCGCTCCTTGTCGAAGGGGTAGCGTGGTAGGCGGGCACAGTGGGTTGCCTCGGGGCACGGAGGGTTAGTGCAGATCGCGCGCGCGCTGGAAGGAATGCGCACCGCTGAGTGGTTTCCCTGGCCTACCTCAAATATCTTGTTTTTTAACTCGTGGCTAAAGTTAGCCTGGTCAACCTGTATATTAGGGAGATACGAATCTCGACTATACCTGGGTTTCTTTAACGTGAGTTCACATCGCGCAGTATACACGTGGCTCTTACATTTCGCCTCCATCGAAGTTCGGCGAAATGCAGGAGCCTCTTGTACTGTGCATGTCTGTGGGCATTATATTAACACTGCGTATTTTCTTGAAGTGATGTATATAAAGAAGCATCGCATAGAAATTCTGAAATGCGGCTGCCAAGTCTTGCAGAACGGCGCCCGGAGAGCACGGGAGAAGACCGATGTGAAGTACTAAAGCCCCTCGATAATTTGAAAGTAGCGTCATTCTGTGAACTATGCCGCCGCGCCTCGCCCCTTCGCCGATCCTCCTCTCTCACCTCTCCCATCGGCGCTTTTCTCAACGGTGATTGGCTCCGCAGGCGGTCTCCGGGAAAAGCGCGCGGAAAGTTCGCTCTTTTCGTGTTTCCATTTTTCGTCGGCGCCATTTTTTAGCCAGCCGCCGCTGCTACGACTGAGCTCCCTGGCCTTGCGCGCTTGCACTTCGCGTTATTCGCGCTCTTTTAGTGCAGCACTATGGCCAGTTGCTGCGCATTTCAGTGCACAAGCCGGCGTGAAAAAGCCTTTGTTCTTTTCGGGATTCCGAGCGGGAGGAAAGACAGCATTAGAAGAAAAAAGCGGCTGCACAACTTCGGCCGCAAGAACTTTACCCCGACGAAGACTGCCCACCTCTGCGAGCAACTGTGCATTTCTTCAAAGCGACTGTGTATACTGAAACTGCATGCATGCGCATCACAGAGCCAATAACCTCACTTAATTCACTGATCATTTTGCGTCGTTACGCGTGTTATTGTTGTCGCTTCATGGTTCCGCTCAACGTGCTATAATAGCGGCGGCTGATGCATATAATGTGTGTGCATGTGTTAGCAAGTGTGGAAGCAAAAGTGTTGGTATGCGTGCAGCGGTATCCGTGGTGCGGTAAATTTTTCGAACCTCTGGTAATGGTGCACATCGCAGTAATGCGGCGCATGTCCCGAACGAGATTTAACCTAGATTTTTTTTTATGAATGCAACTTGTCTAACGATCTACGCTTATTTGTTGTTTTGCTGAACCGTTAAGCTTCTACCAGGTGAGATTATCAATGCCACATTCTAGACCTCATATTGCATTCACATAAATAATTCATTTTTTAATCACTTCAGTGCTTTCCATTGTTGCCTGAATGTACTCAAGTATTGTAAATATCCAATGCATGCCATTTTTGTATATTAATTGCTACAGTTTGTGATCATTTGCTTTAGTTAAGCATGGTCGCGTAGCCTTTTGTTGAATACATCATCCGCTCAAAAACTATAGGCCTACAGCTGAGCTGTTTCATCTCCCTAAGTATGTTTCTGTTTTCTGTGTTTTGTTCTGAGGACTGCACCCAACGGCTGACAGATGTCCACAGCTGGCATATTCATGGTTTTTATGTATATTTTCGGCGTGAAACTGAACGACTGATCTGTAATAAACATTGCATCTGAAAAACTGTGTGTCATATTGTGACTGTATTTATACTCAAGACTTATATTAGTCAATGGAGTGCATATTGCAACCGCGCAAAACGACGAGGGACGAAGAGAGGAAAGCACAGGACAAGACGCGGAACTTCAACTAAGGTACCGGCTGTTCATCAGGTGTAATTACGATTCCTGTATAAATGTGGTTTTCCTGTAGTAAACCTTAGTTGAAGTTCCGCGTCTTGTCCTGTGCTTTCCTCTCTTCGTCCCTCGTCGTTTTGCGCGGTTGCAATATGCACTCTGTCACAGACCAATGGAATGTGTCTCGTCAGGAATTCTCTCGGGGCTCAGCCATCGGCGAACGAAGCCGACACTGGAATTCCAGGAGTGGTATGTTCTAGAGCGGTGGTACGGGTGCGCTGTTTTTTTTTTAAAATGGAGAGTGCAGGCATAGCCGACTCGGCGACGCCTATCACGGAAGACCTTTTGCGTTCCCTCCTGCTCTCCCGCGCGGCGCTCCGAGGGAACTTCGCGGTTTAATGCGTCCCCTCGGCCCCGTCGTCACCGCGTTGACAAAAGCGCCCCGATGATGAGGGAAAGGGAAGAAGTATGCTATCTGCCGGCCCGTCCAGGTTGCAGAGGGCGGTTGGCACACTCGGGAGGAAATAGGCAGCTGAAGAGGTTGGGTGGTGTGTTTGCGGGCGTGGAGGGCCGAGTTACCGCGCCGAGGCACGCGTTCCATCGCACAAGGCCCGCCGCCGTCGAGCCATCGTCGCATCCACAACCACCCGAACCAGAGTCATCGCCGCAGCCCCCGTATGTGAATTGTCCGTCGGACTTTCTGCTCTTCTAGCTCTAACTTTTTGTATATTACTTCTTTTCATGCCCTGTACGCCTTCTTGTTCTCTGTAGTTGGATTTGTGTGTTCTTTGTATTGCATGTCTCCTACTTGTCGCGTTTCGTGTTTTGTATAGTTTTTCGGCTACTCCTCGGTTCGTTTTACCTGTTTTTGTGTTTTCCTGCATTCGAGTAAATATTTCTTCTAAACCCTCAACCCCTTGAGTTCCTTTGGAGGACTGACGCACCGACACACGTGCACCTCGCACGGGCTGACCGACCTCAACAAATAAATGTTGCACAACGCTCGCTTTTAGGCCACAGGGGAGCGTAAAGCGGCCCCTGTGCCTCGACGGCTTGCACCAGGCAGCCGGTTGGTGGGCGATAGTTGTGACACACTCCATTGTCAACCACCAACTAGCCCGCCTTCACTTGTTATATTAGTCAGGCACTCGCTTTAGGATAGCCTTGACTGTGGCTGACCAAATTGCTAAGACCCTATAACTTTCTCTTGGGTTTTGTCACGGTCGTTGCTATCAGTTTTTTTCTGTCCTAACGTAACATCTCTTTAAGCCGATTTAAAAAGGATTAGAATGTGGGCGGAAAATGCCCAAGTGTGCCAAACTTTGAGGGTGGTCTACCTAAATTTGGAAGTCAACACTGAGTTTCCCATAGTCAAATTAGGTTGGACGTAAATGTTGGTCAAATATGGACGACGTCAAATTTATGGGTTCCAGAGAGACAAATTTTGGGGATAGCCCACCTAATTTTGAGCTCACCATTGAATTGGTCATATTGAAATTAGGCTTGACACCAATTTTGATGAAATTAGGACAAGGTCAAATTTCGGTGGTTGAGAGGGCCAAATTTTGGGGTGCGGACACTTTCCTTGGATGACGGAAAATCGGTGCGCGGATCTTTGGCTCTCAGATTCGGCTCGACATCACCTCAAGGTCGCCGACAGCGGGAGCTGAAGTCGTTTCATGCTTAATAGAAAAAAGTTTATATTCGTTTTCAAGCCGCCGCGAAAATTCTGAACTACAAAAACGATTAAGCCGTTGCACGTGCACTGCGCGGTGCCAAACTCAGACTGAACCTTAATGAAAAATTTTAGGACGGCTTTTGAAGCAAATGCCCCAGCTTGTTCCCAGAAACCATCCCACTTATGAAACTCCACTCGCGAACAACTCCATAAACTGTACTTTCGCGATAATTAGTTCGAAGTGAATCTACATTTAACTAAACATTGGTATGCTGAAAATATTCAGGAATGTTCAAATATATTGTAAATATTATGCTTCATATACTATGACATGTTCAGACAGACGGTATTGAAAAGTCAAAAAGAATGTGAGATGTATGCAGCAAGTGGTTTTGTTCGTGCCGCAAGCGCTCGTAATTGGCACTTTCATTGCGCGTACGAGACGCTAATTTATGTGGCTCGGGATAGTCACGCGTGTCGCATGTCTTTCTCGTGTTTTTATTCAATAACAGAGCGTGGAAAAAGCGCGAACTTAAGAGCGCGCGCATGTGTCAGCCAACTGCCCGGACGGCGAGCGAGCGATGGCCAAAAAAGCGTGCCGTGTGCAGCGCGCGAAGCCGGCGGGCGAGGATATTCGAGGAGGAAAACGCCGGAGTGGAGGAGAGTGTCGCTACTTTCAAATTATCGAGGGGCTTTAATGTGAAGAGGACTGCAGAGCCATCTATGAGCGTCTGGGAAAACAGCCTCACAGTGAATCCGGTTCTCATTACACCTAATTTAGTACAGTGTACTAGAGGCCACTACGCCATCGCCGCTGCTTTTTGGTATTTATTACACTGAAAATGTATTCTATTCACATGAACTGTTTACAAAGCTTTTAGGAAACGCCACGGAAGACACCTCAAAAAGAGAGAGCAACAGAGCACTAGACGGGAGGTAAGGCTGAGCACATCAGGAAAAGGGAGTGCCACTACAGTTTAAATTCGGTCCGTACATACACCTCCCTCGGACGAACAAAAATTTGGCAGAAATCTTAACATGCCGCCTGTCCAACTGCCAGGCTATGCAGCTCTGCTCGCAATGTCGTCGTCTCCGTCACCGACCCGCGTTCACGCGTCTTAAGCTGCCAGTCTCTCGCGCTGTAGTTTGAAAAGGCGGGCTCCATCATCTTCCATCCGTGCGGGTGGAAGCGCCATCAGACCAGCATGTAGCAAGCCACGCGAAATGGCGGGAGCTTATAAGCAGTGAAATTCAGTTAGAAGACAATGCTATCACAATGTCATCGGGTAATGGCAATTAAGCGACCTGCAAACTTTCCCTGTTCTGAGTCGAGTCTGTGCTTAGCACTTATTGTAACTGCTATGGTAACGGTTACCGCATCGTTTTCTGGATTTTCTTGGCGTATATTAATTTCCGTGCACCGACACGACAAGCGCTGAGTCATTTTAGCAGTGCATATAGATAACAATGAAATGTTATTAGTGTAGTCGACATGTATGAATGAAGTGCGTGCCATAAGTGAAGGCAGAGTGATGTTGGGGTGGTCAACTCGCAACTGTCTTGGTTTTGTCTTGCGTATTAGCTGAAACAACTCACACGCACCCATACAATAATAGAAGCATCTAGCCTCTCGTCCAACTGTTCCTTGAGAGCTTCTATATTTTTATTACTCAGTAATATCTCCAGAAGCTGTGGACTAGAAAAAAAAACAGAAAAAAAACGAAAAAAAAACTAAGTGAGGGCGAGGTGAGGGAGGGTCGACGATGTGTGGTTAAAGAGCGAGGGATGGCCAGCAAATCGTGTGGAGTGAGGTTGAGGGAGGGCCGGGAAATTTCTCATAATGAGGGCGAGGATGAATGAGGGCCATATACTCAAATGTGATGGCGAGGGAGGAAAACAAAAATGAGGGCATTTGCCACCCCTGGTCAAAAAACAATTATCGCTATAAAGGTAAAGTGTTGTCTCCATGGGTGCTGGAGAAGGGTGGATGGGCTGGGAGCCCCTTCGCACCCGTTGCGTGCCGCGACAGGCAGGAGCCGATTGGCGGCCGCACGTGAAACATGGTCTTGTATGTGTGAGTGTCATTGTTACGGGTTCGGTGACTAGGCGACATCATCACCGAGTCCGGACAATGAGGGGGTGGCCGTTTGATCCCCGGCGTAACCGGTAAGCAAAAAGCAAACGTAGTGACTGAGACCGAGGCGTGTTAAGAGGTAACAACAACAAAACAACGTTTATAGCTTCGATTGAACAATGCGGCAGCTTTCACAGACACGTAATTTACATTCTACAAAACATTTGCGGAAAGCACATAGCAGTAAACACACTGAATTAAGTTATACATTGAATATTTCTACACAGGTCAGAACACAAGTGAGAGGCCAATTAGATACAGTCGATCAAAAGTCAGAAGGTGAACAAACATACCGTCAACCGGGAAGCGCGGCAGCAGTCCATCCACAAACACGCAGTCAGTGCGGCCCCCGAAGGCGACGTCCGTCCAGGGCAGCTTGCGGTTTCGAGGATGCGGTGCGGCGGCTCGGAGACCCTGGAGTTCGCGGAGGCAGCGTTTCCACCGACGAGCGGACTGAAGTTCGTTTTCATACGGCCCCCTTTTAAAGCCCTCGGGCGCTAGCGGGCGAGCACTCGCGGCGCCACAGCGTCGGCGTCGAAAAACAAAACACCAAAAAGCGCAACAAGAGCACGTAGGCACCTACACTTTGACTCTGCATGGCCGCCATCTTGGAGGAGGAAAAAATTGACGCACAACTAAAAAGAAGCCCTAGGCTTCGACTCTCGATTCGGTGACCTTGGAAACGCAAAAAAGTAAAACACAACCAAAAAGCCAGTCACGCACGCCGCAACTTCTTTCCTGCTAATGGTCAGCTCCAGACTTCGGCAGTATCGGGGTCGACCTTGAGCAGCCTCCGCTTTCGCAATGCAAGGGGGTTGTCTAAATAACTGAAAAAAGCGTGCATGCATTCTTGCTCATCCCGAGACACATACAAAGAAACGCAGACGCATCAGTTTTATACAAACAAAAGTAATATACAGACTGCCGCCACTTCTGTGACACGGCCCCCCACTTTCGGAATATTATCCGATAATATTCAAGACCCACAGAAGTCGGCGAGCAGGCCTGTGCACAGATATACAGCGCGTGACATAACCACTTATATAAAACTAGCACACAATTCAAGTCAGCGTGTACACATGCACCATAATACTTGAATAAATTAATAGCGAAAGTTAACCGCGCGACAAATCTACAGCCTGCTAAGAAAATCAGCACCGACATTGTCCTTGCCCTTTATATGCTCGACAGTGAACTGATATTCTTGGAGCAACAAGCTCCAGCGCAGGACTCTGCTGTTAAGCTGTTTGGCTCTTTGTATGTAGCTCAGTGGTTGGTGGTCCGTCTGAACTAAGAACGGTACCCCATACAGGTATAGTGGAAAACTTCTGTATTACCCAAACTAACGCTAAGCACTCCCTCTCGATTGTGCTGTATGCTGCTTCCCTGGGGAGCAATTTTCTGCTCGCGTATGCCACCGGGTGAAGCGTTCCGTCATGCCGCTGCATTAGTACCGCGCCAAGGCTGGTATCAGAGGCATCCGTGCGCAGCACAAACTGTTCGGAGAAGTCTGGCAGCCGTAGTATCGGAGGGCTTGAGACCCGACGCTTCAGCTCTTCGAAGGCTTCCTGATGGGCCGGCGTCCACCTTACGACGTTCCTCTCTCCCTTTCTCGTCAGCTGGGTGAGGGGCTCGCTTATTCTTGCGTAGTCGGGTATGAAGTCGCGGTAATAACCCGACAAGCCAAGGAAAGCGCGTACCTGACGTTTTGTTCGAGGAGTTGGCGCCGCCTGTATCTTGTCGAGCGTTTTCCCGAGTGGTGGCAGCTCACCTAGGCCAATGCGATGCCCTAGAAACTCGATGCTTTCCATCCCGAATTCGCATTTGCTTGGTCGTACTGTCAGGCCGGCCATCTCGATTCTCGCAAACAGCTGCCTCAGCGAAGAAAGATGTTCCTCCCACGTAGCACTGGCAACGAGGACATCATCATAATAGTGCTGCACTCCGGGGATTCCCTCCACCACTCGTTGCATCAATCTTGAAAATACTGCCGGGGCAGTTTTTATGCCGAACGGCATAAAACGGAATTGAGAGAGACCCGATGTCGTTGAAAACGCCGTTTTGGGCTTGGGCTCCTCAGTAAATGGGATTTGCCAATATCCTTTGGCAAAGTCTACCTTTGAGAAGTATTTCTCCTCTCCAGCTGCAGCGAAGACCGCGTCCGCTCTGGGCATTGGCTCCGAATCGGCAACCAGGACGTCGTTAAGGCGTCGGAAATCAATGCAAAGCCGGTTCGTGCCGTCTGGTTTCTTCACCAAGAGGACCGGGGAATTGTAGGGTGACTGGGACTTCTCGATTATTTCCAGTCGCTCCATCTGCTGCATCTCTCTTTCTACGGCTTCTCTCGTCGCAAACGGAAGTGGGTATTGTTTTATGTGGACCGGAGTGCGGGTAGTGAGCGCTAACCGGCACTCGGCCCCGTCAGTCTTGCCCGGGACGTCGGAGAAGATGCGAGAGTGTTCTGAAATCACTTCTCGGAGCTGTCTCCGTTGATCCGCCGTCAAATCATTAGAAAGCTTCACATCTCGCTCGGCCTCTGACTGTTCCAGCGCCGGAACAGGAATGGCTCCCTCGCTGTCCGATTCGGTGACGCCGCAGATCGCGTGGCACACGCGTTCTATTGGCTGGCTTTCCCGCTCTTCGTGCTTTTTAAGCAGGTTGGCGTGAAAAATCTTCCTCCCTCCGGCTGTCTCAATAACGTATAGTCGGGCTCTCCTTTCTTCTCCTTGATCTCGAAGGGCCCCTTCCACTGAAGAAGTAGCTTGTTGTTGTCCGTAGGCAGCAAAATCAGGACCTTGTCTCCCGGATCAAACATCCTCTGTCTGGTTTTCCGGTTGTACAGTTTTGCGTAGCGCGCCCCGGCCTTTTCGAACTCCTCGTGCGCTAGCTTGCACGTGTCTTCCAGTCGATTACGGAGCTCAAAGACGTGCTGGTATGTGGTCTTCGCCTCCTCGACGAGGTGATGGTTTGTCCAGAGCTCCTTTAAAATGGCCAGGGGTCCCCTCACGTGCCGCCCATACAAAAGCTCGAAGGGTGAAAAGCCCAAACTTGCATGTGGGACTTCCCTGTATGCGAAGAGCAACGGCGCCAGATAGCGGCCCCAGTCTCGCGGTTTTTCGGCGCACATTCTCTTCAACATCAATTTCAGGGTGCCGTTGAATTTTTCGACCATCCCGTTCGCTTGGGGCGGTACGGCATGGTATGCAGCTGGCGTATGGAGAGAAGTCGGGCCACCTCCTTCATCAAGTCAGGAGTGAAATTGGTGCCCCGGTCGCTTAGGACTTCGTTAGGGACTCCAAATCGAGGAAACATTTCGACCAGTGCCTCAGCGACCCTCTGAGTTTCCACGCTCGGCAGCGCTACGGCCTCTGGGTACCGGGTTGCATAATCCATTAAGTTCAGGATGTACCGGTTGCCATGTTTGGAAGGGGGCTGGACTGGGCCCACAATGTCGATGGCCACTCTTTTGAATGGCGTTTCGATGAGCGGCGTCCTCCCCAGCGGCACCCGGGCGACCCGGCCCTTCGGGATTGTCCTCTGGCAGATGTCACAGGAGGCGACAAATCGCTTCACGTCCGCGGTGATACCCGGCCAGAAAAAATCTTCCAAAATCTGGTCCTTCGTCTTTTGGGCGCCTCCGGCCATTATTCCGTCGTGCGCAATTTTCAGCCCCGCCTCTCGATGACACTTCGAAACGACGAGCTGCCGCACGTTCCGCCCAGTTTTCTCGGTGTAGATTCGGTAGTACTTCATCCTCTTTCTGAAATTCGATTTTGCCTTCCGAATCGCTACACGTCAGTTTCTTGCCAATTTGGGAGAAGCAGTGCCTGAGCGACTGGTCCTCTGCTTGCTCATCTGCATAACTCTTCCTGGGTGGCTCCACTGCGACGTCGGGGGTTTTAAGCGCTTGGAACTTCTTGTTTTGCTCCCTTGCTTTCGCTCTTGTTACAACCTCTGCAACTTCCTCTTCAGCGAGCTCGTTGCTGACCGGTTGTTTAACCAATTCCTTCGGGTCATCTGGAGCTCTGGCGCCTTCTACGTTTACGAGAATTAAATCATACAGCGGCTCCTCCATGCAGAGCGCCGAGATAATCCCAGAAAAATACGGGGTGTCGATGTGAACCCGTGCCTCAGGCAGCATCTTAGCTGTTCCATCCACTAAGTACACTGGCCTCTTCTCTCCTCTGAGCTGGTCGTCGTTGATGAGCTCTCGTCTCACGATCGCTGCATTGCATCCGGTATCCCGCAGTACCGATATGCTCTTGCCTCCCAACGTTCCAGCCACCACCGGCAGTCCTTCAACGAGGAATTTCAGTCGCGTCATCATGACCGCGTTCACAACGGGAATTTTATCTCCATTTTTGAGCTCCAGGTAGCCATCGCGAATGCTCTCCTCATTAACGTTCTTGGCGGGTGAGTAGACGCACGATGCCTGTGGCCTATCCTTTACCGCTGAGCGGCACGCATCCGCCTTGTGTCCCTTTCGCCCGCACTTGAAGCAGGTGACGCTTTGACTGTTACTGGTGTGGGTACGGCACTGTGAAGCCTGATGCCCAATGCGGTTGCAAAGGTAACAGCGAGGCGGTGCTCATTGATTGATTTTCTTTCCTTCACTTTCGGGCCTCCCGGCATCGTCTCGGCTGTCTGTCTTCGATTTGGGGAGATTCAGGCTTGCGCTTCCTTGCGCTTCTAAAAACTGGTCATCTAGGTCCAACATCTCTCCTAGCGATTTTGCTTTCCTCTCCTTCAGGTAAAGTGCCATGTTGGAATGACAGCCCTGTAGGAACCTTTCCATAATAAGGAGCTCTCTGAGTTTCTGAAACTCAGTCTTGATGCCTGAAAGCTCGATCCAGCGGTCAAAATAGTGGCTGAGACGCGCTGAGAACTGAGCTGCAGTTTCACCATCCGCCGGTTTTCCTGTATTGAATTTCTCTCGGAATCCTTCCGCGGTGAACCGAAATCTCTTCAAAAGGGCGGTTTTCACCTTGGTATAATCCGCTGCATCACCCGGCGGCAAACGCCCGTAAACACTAAGCGCTTCCCCACTCAGACAAGTAGCTAGCGCTGTCGACCACTGGCTCTCCGGCCACTTCTGGCTCTTCGCAGTGCTTTCAAATTGTCTGATATAAGCATCTAAATCATCTTTCCGGTCGTCAAACGGGATCAGGGGTTTACTTGTGTTCAACTTCAAATCACCTTTGTCCTGGCTCCCTTCTTTCTCTCTAGTCTCTTTCTCTAGTCGTTGACACTATATATTTAAACGCATAATCTCTGTCTGACGTTCGTCGGCTGCCTTCGCGGCCGCGCACTCCGCCTCCGCGGCTGCGTGCTCCTGCTCCGCTCTCTCTCGGGCAAACGCCCGCTCTTCGCGCTGCTTATCTTCGACCCATTTTCGCTCTTCGCGCAGCTTATCTTCGACCCATTTTCTGAGCTCAGTGCTTGTCAGCCCCAACTGGCTACCCATAGCTATCAGCCTTTCCAAATCCATGCTTCTATCTCCAAGCACACTTTCAATAACACAGCTACAAGCTCAGCACAAAGCAAATCCTGTTGATACACACACCTCTCTAAAGTCGGCACAGTTCAACACCTCAACAAGTCTCCCTCTCAGTTCACCACGTTCTCTTCGCATCAAACGTCCTGTCGCGGACGCCAGTTAATTTTCACGGGTTCGGTGACTAGGAGACATCATCACCGAGTCCGGACGATGAGGGGGTGGCCGTTTGATGCCCGGCGTAGCCAGTAAGCAAACGGACTGATACCCCTGTCAAGCGCACAAGTTAAGTGCACTTACGGGGAGTGCGCTTCGGTATGCGGAGTGACACTTTGGGCTACGCGGTGCTAAATGGGAAAGCAAAGTGCACTCGGAGTAAAAAAAAAGCGTCAGAAAATGAACGGAATTTCTGAAGAGGTCGGCGGAAAACAAAAAGGACTCATAATAATTGATTGCTTAACGTGATAGCGCAAATAAAAAAAAGTTCAACAGTTTTTAACGATGAAAAAAAAAATATAAATAGAAGAAAAGCCAAGACCAGCCAAGACTATCCAGAATTGCGGCAACAAACAAGATGGTGGCGCGTAGTGATGTTGCGTCTGATCACGTTTCCTTGTTTATTGCTTCGTTTGAAGATATAACGAACGATTTTTTTTTTCTGAAAACAGTGTTACAGCATGTAAACTAAAGTTGTAAGTACTTTTTATGCACTATACATGTTTTGCCTTTGAAGTCGCTGGTGGCAAGGCTACGCACTCAGCCCTCAAAATGTGGTACGTGAACGCACTCCTAGCGGAGTGCACTCTTCCGCGAGTGACACTCCATTTCCGTCGTTTAGATGTGGCGAAGTGTACTTACCGCGAGTGACACTCTCCGTAAGTGTGCTTAACTTGCCCGCTTGACAGGGGTATGAGACTGAGGCGTGTTAAGAGGTAACAACAACAAAACAAAGTTTATAGCTTCGATTGAACAATGCGGCAGCTTTCACAGACACGTAATTTATATTCTGCAAAACAATCGCGGAAAGCACATAGCAGTAAACGCACTGAATTAAGTTATACGTTGAATATTTCTACATAGGTCAGAACACAAGTGAGAGGCCAATTAGATACAGTCGATGAAAAGTCAGAAGGTGAACAAACATACCGTCAACCGGGAAGCGCGGCAGCAGTCCATCCACAAACACGCAGTCAGTGCGGCCCCCGAAGGCGACGTCCGTCCAGGGCAGCTTGCGGTTTCGAGGATGCGGTGCGGCGGCTCGGAGACCCGGGAGTTCGCGGCGGCAGCGTTTCCACCGACGAGCGGACTGAAGTTCGTTTCCATACGGCCCCCTTTTGAAGCCCTCGGGCGCTAGCGGGCGAGCACTCGCGGCGCCACAGCGTCGGCGTCGAAAAAACAAAACACCAAAAAGCGCAACAAGAGCACGTAGGCACCTAAACTTTGACTATGGAGGAAGACTTTGACTCTGCATGGCCGCCATCTTGGAGGAGGAAAAAATTGACGCACAACTAAAAAGAAGCCCTAGGCTTTGACTCTCGATTCGGTGACCTTGGAAACGCAAAAAAGTAAAACACAACCAAAAAGCCAGTCACGCACGCCACAACTTCTTTCCTGCTAATGGTCAGCTCCAGACTTCGGCAGTATCGGGGTTGACCTTGAGCAGCCTCCGCTTTCGCAATGCAAGGGGGTTGTCTAAATAACTGAAAAAAGCGTGCATGCATTCTTGCTCTTCCCGAGACACACACAAAGAAACGCGGACGCATCAGTTTTATGCAAACAAAAGTTATTTACAGGCCGCCGCCACTTCTGTGACAGTCATGTATCTCTGACGGAGTCCAATAAAGGGAAGTATTTTTCCACGCTTGCCGGGGCCAGACGTTGGGTCTCGCCTCTCCACCGAGCACGGGATGCACGGTGTCGGTTCGCGTCAAAGGAACGGCACCCAAGCGGCGCCGCGACTACGACAGAAAGGGTGTGTTTGTGTACCTTAGGGTGCCTTGATGCTCGCGGGCTAGGGTACCTTAACTATATGGGCTGGTTCTGAAACCGCGAAGGCACACTTCGGAGAGAGAAAAAAAAAACAGACTGTATTGCCGAAATGAGTACATGAAAGCTCCTTACAGGATGGCCAACAACTGTTCTCGGAGTCGACGCTTGGAAGCCGTCTTGCTCCTTTTCATCTTGCCGTCGGCGCCAGCCTTGTTCGCTCAGGTCGTCTAGCGCCGGAGCCCATCTCCTATTCGCAGCGGACGTGCCATGTGTGGCAGTGTGGCGTCTATGCGGAGTCTCGCTTTTGTTCCCTCCATGGAAGGGGATACCCTTCACGTTAGAGGCCACTTCTCACCAGGCTGCAATCCCGTGACGCGGGGGGAGAAGACAGCCGAGCGATGTGTTTGTATCTGGCTTTCTTCTCCCTCTTCCTTCACAGGTGTATCGCTCCGGCCGGACCGCACCGGTGCGCTCAGCTAAGGAACGTCGAGAGAAGTGCGACCTGCCAGGCTCTCTTCAAAGCATCCTCGACCGTGGAGTCGGCTGTACACGTGGAGAAGAGCACCGTGACGTCGAAGGAAACAGTAAGACCTCCTGTGTTTATGTCCTTGCGGCGTTATCTGTCATAAAGCGTGAGAGTTACCAACGTGCTTACGCGATCAAAATAAATCAGGGGACACTTTGTTGACCTAAAGTGCGGTGAGGCGAAAGCCTTAAGCGTGGTGTTGCTGCTTGTGTCACTGATGTGTGGTTAAAGTGTTGAACTTCGCCTCTGAAAGCGGAACGCGACAGCGTCTTGCAACGTTGCCAGGGAGTCCATAGAACGCCATCGCCCGTTCGGCTCTCTGCCTTGCTCGTCGGTAAATTGGTTTTTGAGGAAAGGAAATGTATCTGTCTCTCATATCGCGGTGGACACCTAAACCTCGTCGTAAAGGGAAGGGAGGAAGATGGGAATGAACGAAGACACCGTATTCACTAGACGCGCCTTTGTTCATTCCAAACCATTGAGCTGGCATGGCGGAATGGTTGCGTGCTCGTCTCGCACTCCGGAGACCGGGGTTTGATTCCCGAGCTCGGCCAATTTCCTACTCGGTTTTATTTATTTATCTGGACCGACTACAAAGGTTAATTAGGCTAATTGGTTAAGTAAGCAATGAAATAAACTCAGTCCCACTTATTTGGAGTATCACTATACGATACCTTTAATTGGTTGCATGGTTGCTAGCTTAAGTACAATTGGCCCCGTTTGAAATTCGCGCACTGTGACGTCACGACCGTTTCGACCAATTGAAAAGCGTGACATTTCTGTCGACAACCGCTGCTTACAACGATGAGGCATTAAAGGCTTCCGCCTTAGAAGTTTACGGGACCCGAGTGTCCGGAAAGAAATGATTTTTCGGACCACTCACGTAATCATGTCGCCTTAAATGCGCATAACAATACCGCGTAGCTGAGTTGCGAGGCAAAGCTACGATATTTTTTTTTCGGCGAACGCGTGTCCCGTAATCATTTGATCGCGATAGCGCCTGCTGGTCCTTCCGAAAACAGGATAAAGGCGTCGTCGCGTTCTCTGTCCTACTTGTGTTCGTTCGTAGGCTGACGTAGGAAGTCATTATTTTCAGCGATGCCAGAAATCAGGGCTCAGATATGTTTGTTTTTTTCGGGCACCAGTGGCGGAAATCAACTGCCACGTTTATTCGCCGGTACTAGACAAACCCGGGCTATCTTTTTCGTAGCATTGCTAGAAATATCTGTGGCGTCCGAGTGCAGCTCACGGCCCACTGTGCTCACTGTCATGGGTGTGATCCCCAAATATCCTACTTCGGTTCCGTCTCCGAACCGTTCCTTTACGGAGTGACGTTAGAATGACGACAGCAAACTACGAGGGGAGAAAGAAGGGAAAGCCAACGGCCAATCGGCGAGCGCCCGACCTCGCGGGAGCCTGGCTTTTTCGGGGGCCGTGCACTAAAGTATAGGTCGTTTTAAAAAGAAATCAAATATAACAAACAAATGGTAATATATATTATTTATTAAGAAGTCGCAATACATGCACGAGTCCGCAGTAAACAATTATTTTGACGTTTTCATTTGGTACATATTTCTCTCATGTCGGTGGATGGTGTCGCATGCGCGCGCGCGTTGAAGTTTTGTTCCTAACAAGAAGACTCCCAATGGCGCAAGCAGCGACTCGCCGGCCTCTTGGTCCCCATGTTTCGCCGCGACAGCGTACTTTGCTTGTGGAGTTCATGGAGCAACACCCGTGCCTCGTGAAAGGGTCATCTGTTTTGACGCCAGAAAGTGTGAAAGCAAGCAAAGCGCTGTTGTGGCGGGGGCTCGCAGAGATTTCAAATGCAGAGGGACCAGCAACGAAAACAGCGGACCAGTGGCGGCAGTTCTGGAAAAGAGAAGTGTATAACTCCCGGGTTTATTTTATTCCACTTCTGTTATTATAAGCTTCAAAGGATCTTTTAAATATTACTACTGCCATCCTACTTTATTATTCTAGCCCAGACAACTGAAATTTTCTGTGTAGACAAGGGTCTTTGAATTTGATTCATTTTGGTTTACATCTTTTTATTTTGCTATATTATCCAAACCAGCTATTTCAGACAATTGTTCCATTTCGTGTGTAGCCAAGAATATTTGCCTTTCATTCATTTCTGTTTGCATCACTTCTTCATGCTATATTACCCAAAACAGCCATGATTACCTTCTGTACATTTCTTGTTACTACCCTTATTTTACATTGTTAATCCTTTCAGTTGTGATAGTCTCTCGGCAGTGTGGAACCAATAATGACTGCAGTTTGTTATTTTAGCTGACTTTATCATTTTCTTTCAGAGTGTTATGTTATCTCAGCCAAATACTCTGTGATATTATGGCAGTAGTGCATACATATGGCTGCAGCTTCTTGCTGCAGCCATTGCGTAGAGACAAGTTCTGCTGTGATTTTTTGTATAAATATCAGTCATCAAGAAGCCCCATCTGATATCATAGAATTTGGCTGCCAAGAATGCTCTCTGTCTCAATAATTCAGTCGAGCACATTTTGTAGCAGTGTAATTTATTTCTACCAAGATTGTGCCGAAGATGACCACTGATGAAGAGGCTCAGTGGATCATAAACAGCCATAAGCTAGATTTTATTTTCAGTGCCAGTTATTTGTACCAAACTGGGCAGCTGTGTCAGGTCTTCTAACACCCGCTATTGCTACAATGGTATAACACATATGCAAAAGGAAAAAAGGAGAAGAAACAACAATCATAATGCTGAAAGTTGAGGTTGAAACTGTTGAAGTTTATTCTGATTACATTGCCTTGCTAAGTCACTTAGGACATGAGCTGCAAAGCATGATCAATGAATTAGTCAGGCAGAGCAGGACGGTGGGGCTAAAAATTAACATGCGGAAAACCAAAGTAATGTTCAACAGCCTAGCAAGGGAACTGCAGTTCGCAATTGGTAGCCAGGTGCTGGAAGTTGTAAGAGAATATGTCTATTTAGGGCAGGTAGTGACAGCTGATCCAGATCATGATAGGGAAATAACTAGAAGAATAAGAATGGGGTGGAGCGCATATGGCAAGTTATCTCAGATCATGAATGGCAGTTTACCAATATCCCTCAAGAGAAAAGTACACAACAGGTGTATCGTACCGGTACTCACCTATGGGGCAGGAACGTGGAGGCTAGCAAAGAGGGTTCAGCTTAAGTTAAGGACAACGCAGCGAGCTATGGCAAGAAAAATGGTAGGTGTAACGTTAAGAGATCGGAAGCGGGCAGAGTGGGTGAGAGAACAAACGCGCGTTTATGATATCCTAGTCGAAATCAAGAGGAAGAAGTGGGCTTGGGCAGGGCATGTAATGCGAAGGGAACTTAACCGCTGGTCCTTAAGGGTAAAGGAGCGGATTCCAAGAGAAGGCAAGCGTAGCAGGGGGCGGCAGAAAATTAGGTGGGCGGATGAGATAAAGAAATTTGAGGGAATATGGTGGCCGCGGCTGGCGAAGGGCAGGGTTAATTGGAGAGACGTGGGAGAGGCCTTTGCCCTGCAGTGGGTGTAGTCAGCCAGGCTGATAATGATGATGAACACTGCAATGCATAAATCCCTGTGAGGTGTGTCGTCTCTGCCTGGCGAGCTGCCTTATCACCCGCTGACGCACTCTTTTCAAAGAAGCAGTGTGCTTAGGGCGTTGTAGGGAGAAGAAATGTACAATGCGGCACCGCACTGCTTAGGTTTTGTTAGTGTGGAGTAAGTGGAAGATGATGGTGGTACGTTTTGTGCAGCGGTGTCATCCTCCTGCTCAGTACCCTCGCTGTCGCTGTTGTCATGACTGCTCTGTGAACCGTCAAAAGGGTCACCTTCTTCAAGGCACAGGTTGTGGAGCTCTGCACATGCTGCAATAACGGTAGCTGAACGCTTGGGGCTGTAATGCAGAGTTGGATACCTTTGAAGGCACCGAAATCAGCACCCAAATGCAGCGCTCCGCAGCTGTCCTCATTGAAGAGTGTGCATGATTGTAGGCCCCCTCTGGTGTCTGGAGGCTTAGATGGCCAGGTACAGGGGTCATCGGCCAGGGCTGATGTGGGTAGCCACTGTCACCTGTGTAAAAATAAAAACCGGGCTCAGTCTCTGTATTTGCCTGGTTCAGATAAAACGGCTCACCAAGCAGAAACTCCTCAGGACAAAGTAGCCCTTGTTGGGCAATTCTCTTCCACAGGAATGAGTGTTTCAAGCAAAAGACATCGTGAGTGGATCCTGGTCGTCGCGGATCAATAGCGAGGATTCTCAGTTTTGAATCTGAGAGCTGCACATATACAAAGTTAGCAGAAAGACTGAAACGTGCTGGTGACAAACTAATGAGTAGAAAAAAAGCCATGGCCCTAATTCACTCTGAAATTTTCATAAAAGCAGCGCACTCTTGGAACATGATATGAGCATAACTTTAAGAAAAAAATTCAGTGGCACTTTGACTGTCTAAAGTGCGTAGAGGCGAAAGCGTTTTCCGCACCACTTTGGCTGCTTCTGTGGCACTGGTGGCGTCACATGTAATTGAGTACTAATTACTAAGTGATGACAAATCACTAATTAATGGTTAATTACTGATTAATGCCTGAATACTAATTAACTGCTAATTATTGACGCTTAAGCTTCGACTTTAGGAGTGGAACGCGACAGCGTGTTGTAGCGCTGCCACGGAACGCCACCACCCGTTCGGCGCGATGCCTTGCCGTTTGAACGCAATGCTTTTGGAGGACAAGAAATGGCGCAGTAATTCTCTGTCATCTCGGTGGACACCTGAACCGCACCGTAGAGGAAGGGAGGAAGTGGGAGTAAAAGAAGAAAGACAAAGATGGCCCGTAATGAAGAAAATGAAAATTGTATTTGAGGAAAGGAAATTACGCATTAACTGTCTCACATATCTCGGTGGACACCCCTCAAAATTCAGGGGGGGGGGTGCACTTTTTTGACCTAAAGTGCGGTCACTGATGTGTGGTTGAGATGTTAAGCTTCGCCTCTAAGAGTGGAACGCGACAGCGTCTTGCAACGCTGCCAGGGAGTCCATAGAACGCCATCGCTCATTCGGTTCTACGCCTCGCTCGTCGGTAAATTGGTTTTTGAGGAAAGGAAATCTATCTCTCTCATATCTCGGTGGACACCTAAACCTCGCCGGAAGGGAAAGGAGGAGGATGGCAGTGAGCGAAGACACCGTATTCACTAGACGCGCCTTTGTTCATTCCAAACCATCAAGCTGGCATGGCGGAGTGTCATGAGAAACACGGTCAAAAGCTTTTGCTAAATCATTCTTTTTTCCATTCGAGAGCATTCCAACCTGGGTAACGTAATAGTAGAAGGGGTAAAAATGGCTTACGCAAATTGTACGACGAGAATTATAGTTAACGGCGAACTTACCAACAACCTCATAGTACGCTCGTCGGTGAGACAAGGATGCCCGCTCTCTCCCCTGCTTTTTGCAGTATATCTCGAGCCGTTGTGCTTGGTCATTCTTAACTGTGACTGCATTCCTGGATTCAAGCTTCAGGCAGCCGAAGTGAAAATCCTTGCATACACGGATGACATAGCGGTATTTTGCACAAACAGAGACAGCATTCGTGAAGCTACGAATGTGGTCGAAAAGTTCTGCGACCAAACTGGATGTCAGATAAACTGGGGAAAAAGCTCAGGATATTGGCATGGGGAATGGGATATTTCACCAGATATTTTTTCTCGACTGCAATGGACTGACTTACCGACGCGTTACCTTGGGGTGCCCCTAAAAAGTTATCGCGATCCCAGCACACACTGGAACGAGGAGACGTTAAAGGCAAGAGAGAAAGCGGACGCGTGGCAAGGAAGGCAGCTGTCAATCTTTTCACGTGCCTTTGTGTGCAATGTTTTCTTGATTTCTAAGATATGGTACGTGATGAATGTGCTCTGTGCGTCGCGCAGCAATATTCAAAAAATCCATCGAGTGTTTGCAGTTTTTCTTTGGGCGTCGACCTGGGAGAAAACCAGGCGAACAAACTTGTTGATTTCAGTCAAAAGCGGTGGCGTTGGACTGGTTCATTTGTTTTTGCGTCAAGTGGTGTCGCGCTTTATTTTCCTTCGTGATCAAAATGACATATTTTTGAGAACTGTTATGCAAATGCGGTTGCAAAGGCTGCTCCCCGGAATCATAGTGTCATCGTGTGAAAACATGTGTGGTGCTGTAAACGGATATTTGCGTGAGGTTGTCTTTTCCTTCAGGTTGTTGGAAGTTCGTTTTTCACTAGAATACCTGTATAACGTTCCCAAAAAGAATCTGTATAAGGATCTGGTTGATATTATGCTGCCACCACCTTTGTATCGTGCGCCTTACCGTGGAGGCCCAGGGCAGGATATTTTAAAACGGGTGAAAATGATGCCGGTCCGGCCGACAGTGAAAACATTCTTTTTCAAATTGCGCTCTAATACACTACCCGTTAAAACCTGGCTCCATGAAAAAGGAATCTTTGTCCCATGGACAACAAATTGCCTGTTATGTAAGCAGCCGGAGGCAATTGAACATGTTTTCCTAGACTGCTGGGACGCCATACTTTTCTGGGATGTCCTGCAGAGAACCATCAAGAAAGAACTACCATTGCACCCTTATGGTATCAGATTTCTACCAGTTGATCGCAAAGAGGTACCCTATGACTTATTAATGCTTCTTGGCCTCCACAGCTTGTGGAAAACGCGAATGCAAGTAAGGCATGCGGATATAAACACTCGTAGTACACGTGAGAACTTTGCTGAAAGTGCTGTTTATCTGCGGGAATGTTACCAGGCGCAGCGTGACCCACCCCAGTGGGTAACACTACTAGATGATCTAGTGAAACTTAAGAAATTTTAACTTCACCCGTATCAGCTCAAGTGTAGCTGAAGTGGTCTTATTGTTTTCATGTCAATCTCGAAAATAAAGAAAAAAAAAAGCTGGCATGGCGGAGTGGATAGCGTGCTCGTCTCGCACTCCGAAGACCGGGGTTCGATTCCCGAGCTCGACCAATTTCCTACTCGGTTTTATTTATTTATATAGCCTGACTAGAAAAGTTAATTAGGCTAATTGGGTAATTAAGCAATTAACTAAGCTCAGTCCCACTTTCTTGGAGCATCACTATATATATGATCCCTTCAATTGGTTGCATGGTTACTAGCCAAAGTACAATTGGCCCCGTTTGAAATTGGCGCACTGTGACGTCGCGACCGTTTCGACCAATTGAAAAGCGTGACATTTCTGTCGACAACTGCTGCTTACAACGATGAGACGTTAAAGGCTTTCGCCTTAATATTCATGCTAAGTTTTTGCAAAGATAGGGAAGGTGACATTATTCTAATAAAAAATGATGCCTTTTATATGTTGCCTTGCCGCGTATACCTGTTATCTATAACAATTTTAACTGTCTGTCATGTAGGGCCGCAATTGTGACGCAGAATGCAATACTCTGGTGATATTATGAAAATAATGCGGAAACCTCGGTGGAATTTGTTTTTCATACGTATCGCTAACATGTTACCCGACAAAGTAAATGACGTTTCCTGCCTCCAATTTTGAGTGCATTAAAATTTAAGCATACAAATGCACGCAATCCACGCAGGTGGCTTACATTCGCGAATTCTGTTTTTTTTTTTTAACGAGGACAGACGTGTAGTACTTACGAACATCGTGTTTAGGGCGTAGTAGCCCTTTCTGGTCATGAATGCCTGCGTTTCACCAGGGCTGAGACCTTTGGCCTGACTGATGGCAACGAGGGTTCCATCGATGCAGCCAACAACACCAGGAATTCGGCCGCGGTGCAAAAATTCGGCCACTTCCCGCTGCTTTTCCGCTGGCGTGGACGGAAAGGTTACCCACCCTTTTCGCTTGCCTACGCTAGTTTAGCTAGCGCTACTGCTCCGATGCTGTGGCTCATTGAGGATTGCGAGAGTTGGATGGTCACCTCACTGCTGACAGAAGCCTTAAAGCTCCCGGATGCAAAAAACCGAAGCGCACACAGAACTTTCCCTTCTGTCGACAGTCCGGTCGGCCCCTTCGTCCCGATTTCGTCCTCAAGATCAGCACACAGCCTAAGCACCAGCGCCTTACTCATTCTGAAATGGCGGCGGAAATCCTCCTCCGGCAGATCGATGGCATCTTCCCTGTTTCTCGGTCTTCTCTGCCCAGTGCGGCCGCAAAGAGCCGCGAAAAGAAACGGGGTCAGGGGCGCCGCCATGTTTCTTTACCAGAGTGCGGCAGCGGTTCCCGCGAAGAGGACCTACTCGCCGCGGTTCCTGTGGCGGAACGGTTCCTTTCGGCGCCGTGGCCGCGCCCCGTGACGTAGACGAAAAACGCGGAGCTGCCTCCGGAAGTTTTTCGTCACGCCGGACAGGACGACGGTCGGCCAATGAGAGGAGGCGAAAGGAACTGGTTACCGAGCGGAACCGCAGTGGGCTCTGGCCCAGGATGATGGGGCCGAAACTAAAACAGCCTGTACTATCACTCTCAGTATGAGCTGCAACACGCAAACTGTAGCCAGGGCCCAATTCTCGAAGCACTGCGAGCCCAGAGCGGCTGAAAATTCCTGCATATAGCCGTTGATGCAAGAAAAATTGTGGATGGAATGTTTGCGCGAGTTGGGTGCTCTGTGTATGCAAGTCGTCGCAGGCTGCGCGTGTAAGCACTAGCCACCAGTTGTTGTGTGCTGCACACCCAGGTTCAGTGCAGTAAATATTTCTAACGATTTGGCTAAGCCCAGAATTGGCTGCGGTTCTAATTTTCAAAATTCTTACTTTAACTACCGCAGTGCATCCGTTTGCTCTTGGGAATCGATAAATACATGTGCATGCAGCCCAGGGGAGGAAAGCGCTAGCCACTTCCGTTCAGGCTAATTCGAAGAACCTCCTCACACTAAGTGGATGGATACACAACGACAGGGTTCTGATAGGAGGAAAGGTCCCGTCACCTCTGTCCCTTTTGAATTTTCAAATTGCGCTGCTGTAACAATCGCCGTGCGTCCTTGTTTCAGGAACGGCGTCAGTGGTGTTATTTCGGGCGCTATCACCTGCTTTGTCACGCCGGCCACTTTGGCGCCGTGTTATTTCCTGTGTTATACTGATGTCGGTGCAGCGACAGACCGCTACGGTGGTGTTTGGTTCTGTGCTCGCGACCGTCTGAATTGCGAACAGCGCAACGAGACCCTCAAGGATGCAGCGAGGACTGCTACCTCGGAACGCTTTCTCGGGAGCCTCCGCTAGTTGCAGAGATTAACTATCATTTAGTCACTGCTGTTAATAAAACGGTCATCGTCTTTGGCCCGAAGACGCGTCGACACATTGTGCGAACCGATTATACAACTGTAAATTAGCTTAATTCTATTGGTTTCGCCTGTTATTATTGTGGGAAGTGAAGGCCTTGCATGGTATTGGTTTGTTTCCATGTATCTGCATAAATACTAAACAATTTTAGAATTATCTACGATTTCAAGGAACATCGAGCATACATTAAATTGCGTACACTCAGTATATGGGCAGTGTGATCGTTCATTTAGTTCTCTGGAAGTCAGTCTGCGCGAGAGGATGTTACGGAAATGTCAGCTGCAGCATTTCAGAATGACTTCACACCACGGCCGCGTTCGCACAGGTTTATATCTGCATTGCAGCGAATGCTCCAGCATAGACTTGTAGCGACGGCTTCGTCCTCGCTGCGGGATAAAAAGAGACTCGCTGACAGCGTGCAGATTCCGAGCAGACTGATCTTATTCTTCGGAAAACGGAAACGAATTCGAAAGGAGAGCGCGGAGGAGAGGGAGAGAGGGCGCAGAGCGCCTGGAAGTTTCGATGATGCCACTCCGCGCAGGTGCGAGGCATCTCAAGTTTTCGACGAGCTTCGCGGATGCGCGAGGCATCTCGTGTGTCCGACCCACGGCCTGAGAAGTTCGTCTTTTCTTCAAGCGGTTCCTTTTTTTTCTACCCCCCCCCCCCCCCCCCTTTGGCATCTTCGCTGTTTGTTAACCCCGGCTGTGGTAATTACGTAAAGAATGTCACAAAAATGATAGCGGCGAGCCCTCACAGCCTTACCGGCGCTGAGTTGGAGCTGACAAGCGATGCACCACTGCGCCGGCAGGTGGCGCTGTTTCAAACAAAGCCACCGACGGGCCTGTGCGACCCAGGTGGCTCTTTTCGAGCAGTTCGGAAAAGAAATAGCTCCCGCAACACTCATTTTTGCACAGATAGTTGTTCGGGAGGGTGCCTATTCTCTACGTTATGCCGGCTGCTGTCAATCATTTTCTTAGTGATTTCTATGTTTGCCGGGTCATTCTTATTCCAGCGTCTCCCTCCTCTGTCCTAAATGTGGAGGCGGGGACAGTTGGCAGGTGACAGATGAAAAGGGGAAAATCCCCCTGAACACTACCTGCCCCCTACCCAGGGTGTGGAACCGGAACCCAACCTGAACCCGAAACCGGAACCGAACCCGAATTTTCGCCCGGAACTGGAACCGAACCGAACCCAAATTTTTTTCACCATCTTGGAACTAAGTCTAAACCGGAATGATTCAAAGGAACCGTTCCGAACCGGTTCGGGACTCGGTTCAGCCGCACATTTTGTGGAGCACGGCATACTTTTTTTTTTTTTCAGACCAAATGGCATATGCCAGCGCGTAGATTTACCCAGCGAAAGCTGTCGGCGCTATGGAGTGCGAAAATGGCAACCAGTCGAAATGGCATCCAGGTCAACAACAAAATTGAAAGAAGTCTCGTGTCCAGGAAGAAAGCTAATTGGCGTTTCCGCAATACGCTTTTGTTAATTCTAAAGTATTTTACGCCAGATTGACGTCAAATGTTGGATTTTATAGTATCCCCCTTTCACATGCTTACGTACAGCTTTACTCGAATTGTTAGCACTGCTTTAACACGTAAAGCACTGACTGAGAATGGTTTCCCTTTTTTGTGTGTCGAGTACCATAAATATGTGAAGCATAGGCGCAGTGACCCAATCACGTTGTGCAACATTCACTTTCTGAGGCATTCCTTGTCTCAGATAGCAGATAATGAATACGACCCCTCACGATGGCTCGGTGGCTGTGGTGCTCGGCTGCTAATGCCAAGGTCGCGGGTTTGATACCGGTGGCGAGGTCGCATTTTGATAGCGACGAAATTCAAAAATGCGTGTGTGCTGTGCGATGTGAGTGCACTCTGAGGAACCCCAGCTGGTCTACGCTAATCTGGAGTCCTCCACTACAGCGTTCCTGATAGACTCCGCGCCGCTTTGACGCGTTAGAACACATATAATACTATTATTACAAAATAAAGAAATATGCATTTTTCTTCTTGAAGAATCTTAATTTTCTTTGTTGCACGGAACTAAGCAATGAAAGGCGGGCATGTAGCAGCGGTACGATACTTAGAAAAAAATAATAATGATTACACAAAGAGGCAATGCGGAAATACTTGCGCTCGCTGAGATGTGAAAAAGGCCTAGAGAGGTGCTACTGAAATGAAATGTTACTGCGGTGAAGTGATTTTCTGTTATGCCGAATGTCGATGCATTGAAATTGTTCTGCTTATATAAAAAAAAATGACAATCGCTAGCGGGCAGCTTCGTCACGCTGCTCTCGGACTGCTGCTCTCGGACTGCTGTATCTTGACTTCTCTGACGGGCGGCTTATATCTGCCTCTGCCGGACATGAGGGAAGCCAACAATAACCGAAACCAAGGAGCATAGGGGACGTACTTTTTTAAAATTAATTTGCGGTGCTCATCAATAGAAGCTTAAAGAGTAATTACTTTTAACGATAATTGGTTAAACTTAAAAAAAAAAAAACATGCCGCCAATAGGATCCGAACCATTTTACCTCCGAATTTTGCGTCCGATGCTCTACCAACTGAGCTGTTTTCTTTTCTTTATTGCCTGTCTTGACACAGAAAGAAAAACAATTTTAACTCTACCAACTTAACTACGGCGACGATTTTTTCCTTTATTGCATGGAAATAGTGCAGAAAAGGAAAATCGGAGTAAGTGAGTAAGTCCATGCCACAAAACACCAGGCTGTGTAATACGAGCCCACCATACCCCTGCAAACCCCCACCACCCTAAATATCAGAATCCTGAGAGGCATGCATATACGTAGATAGGGGAGCCATCAAGGCGGCCCTTCTAGGGCCACATATACTCCCCTCACCAAAGGGCACTACTCACAGAACAAAAATTTCGATGACCGCGTTGATTCGGCGGTGGTTCATCATACGGCTCTTCAGAATAAACAGTCACTGCAACATAAATAGATCACACGGCACAACACAGTTTTTCTCCACTGGCAAACACGGGTACTAATCCGTGTGATTTCAATGTCCTTCTCAAGTGTACGTTCGCCGTAGTTATGTCCCAGAACAACGTAGCATCATTGCACAGAATAAAACAATGGTCAATGGTCTTTGGCACATTGCGCAGGTGTCAATTTACCGTCCATGACACAAACGTTCTCCTCAGCATGAAGTAATGCCTTGACAGGCAGCGTCGGTGTGTGAATTTTAGAAAAGAACGTTTCTGCAGCACAAGAAATAACTGTACATTCGCTTAACACGTTTTAAAGCACTGGTGTTAAGGAACTCCAGAAAAGGTTGCCGATACAACAGTACAGGAAACAAATACCCTGTAAGTACTATCGCGCTCAATATGATTTGCAACGCGCTCGTTCCGTGGTGTGCCTCCTCCAAAAAGTCGCTCGGAATTCTGGGAGAAACTGCTGTTCCAGCAAACAACAGCACCCCCGCTCAGAAAAAAGTTTCTCCCAGAATTCCGAGCTACTGTTTGGAGGAGGCACACCACGGAACGAGCCCCGGTCGATGACCGCGCGTTGCAACTCATATTGAGCGCGATAGTACATGAGTCGTCTGCCTTCTGGAGAGGCTATACAGGTAGTCTAAAGAAAAGCGCACAGTGAGGAAATTTAAGGTGTCCGCTACCTCGCGCGGCGCTGACGACTGTCTAATTTTTCGTGCTTTCGGGGGTGCAGCCGAACCACCAGAGTGTTCACCAGCGCCACCTTCGTCAATAGCAGCGAACGTAATGCGTCTTCTTTTACCGAGAGTGCCACATAAAAAACGTGGTCGAACGGTGAGGGCGGAAGCTGTGCGAGAACCCTCGCATCGAGTTGTTTGTGTTCACATGCAAGCGAATGGGCGACTGAGCGGCGCGTCCCAGCGAAAATTTCCAACTTGCTGGAACCTCGCCGCTCACCACCGCGACGACTCAAAAACAAGTTTTTGCACCGCGGCGTCAGGATTCGCTAGCGTTTTCGCGTTCTTTTGTGGAACGCTTTGCGACGGCACACGTGCAGCATTCAGAGCATTCCACTTCAGGTAGATCGGGTATTCTAGACCGCAGCTATTATGCGCCCGTTCCCGCGTTCTGCGTCGCAGTCGGCGTAGCCGGCGTAACCGGTTGTCCAAGTAGCAGAGCGAATTAAACGCCACCTGGAAGGTGGCTGCCACGGGAAGGCCCCAAGAGTGGCTAGCAGCATAATACACCACATGGCAGGTGGCGTGTGATAAGTTGCGCTTAAAGTTCCATTACCGACAATTGCAACCGTCTGTCAATTTTTTGCCAGTGAGTGCCCGTATGTAAGTCCACCGAATTGTGCACGCGTGTGCATACTCATGCTTAAGCGCGCGCATGCATGGACACACACACGCCCGCACGCACGCCCGCACGCACGCACACACGCACACGCACGCGCGCACACACACACACACACACACACACACACACGCACGCACACACACACACACACACACACACACACACACACACACACACACGCACGCACGCACACACACACACGCACACGCGCACACACACACACACACACACACACCACGAAAATTTTTTAGAAAGGAGGCTAAACTGCTCACGCAGTAAAGAAGCCAACTACAATATTCTAATCCTGAGTGGCAATCGAGCCAGTGGCGGCGTGCGCAACAGAGAAGCTTTGTTTACTGATGCCTTAGGTTACTCGGCCATCTTCGAAGATTATTTTTATTGTTGCCTCATGGAATATCGGGAACCTACCTGACCTCGTCTTGCCTTACTGGACTGGGTCGAATTCCGCGACCTCGGAATATGGGCTCATGCCACTATCACTCCCTTGCTCTGCCCGCACATAAAAATTCTTGAAGGCGCACACGTCAAGAAAGGGCGAACAGTCAGGAGGTTGAACTTTCGCAGCATATGCGATCTGAGCTAAAATGAACTTTTCTCTGAACAGTGACCTCGCCGAAAGTGGCGATTGCGCGTGTTTATCAAGCTTCCAGCTTCTTCACAGGCTAATTAGTCTGAATTCCGGTGTCCTCCATTACTGGCACAAATCTTATAGTGTAAGGCATGACCTCAATGTCCTTTTTAAGAGACAGCTGAAGTGAGCTACGTCTCAAACGAACATAGAGTCACAAATAATTTCGTTGTTCAATAGTTCCTCCTTGCTTGCAGATGTAGCAATTCACTGATCATGACACAAACGTCCGCTTGGCTCGATGGCATGTCCTAACACGTAAGGTCGACGTTTGAAGTCTAAGAAAGGTTTTTGGGGCCTATTGAATGTACACCCTCTGAACTCGCCTTAATATAAGGCCGTCAAGAAAGGCTAGGTAAGGCTGCACGTAGAGCAAGTAATGACCGATCAGAACCTTTGTCAGCTGCCTTCTGGAGAAGCCGTGCAGGTATTCTAAGGAAAATCGAATATTTAGGAAATGGAGTGTGTCAGCACAAAATTCCCTAGCGACTATTGTACATAAAAGACAGATGAGCATTTAGTCACTTAATAAGCACATCTGCCAGGAAGCGGTGGTTTTCGGTTTCGAAAAATAAAAATCATGAAACAGGTTAGTGGACAAAAACTCCACGAAAGACTCACTATACTGTATCAAGGTAGCATGGAATTCTGTCCACGCTCGGGCTCCCTTTGAAAGCGCCCCAGAAAAGTCACAAAAACTCTAACGAATTTAAGGCCCTCCTCTTGCAATGCACCATTTGCAACATTGTCACAACGTAACGTCGCATCGAAGACGTTGCAAGTTTGTGTCCGTACAGACACGAAGTGCCCCCAACCAATGCAAGCCTACTTTTTTATCATATTCTTTTCATCAGAGCAACTGACGGAGACATCAGCATAGGCCAAAATCTTAATTTTACACTGTACAAGCTACAAGCCACGATTTGCTGTGTTTTCAGCCATAGGTGGTCGAGATATATAGGTGGTCGAGATATATAATGCGCGTTACAAAGGCGATGTAGAGCAGGTGATGAAAATAAAATATTTCTGGTAGACTGTCTAGATGTATGCTGCAGGTGTGCCAGAGTGGGAGGGTGACTGGCAAGCCGCTTTTGTGGTGACAGAAAGATGTCTTGGCTGTATATACCTGCAAATAGAAGGCAACTTCCGCTCATAGTGGGCGCATGCAGCGGTCTTGACGGCGCCCGCTTAAGCATTTTGCGCCGGAGAAATTCCCTATTGACACGAACTTCCAGAGAGACCTATTACTCGCCTTACGGGAACTCTGAAACTGCTGAGGACTGCTGAGGCTGAAATTTTTTGTACATGAGAAATCCATCAGCTTTTCTTTTTACGTATCTCATCAGATAGAGTCTAGTATACATAGCCGGTGTACACTAATTAAATCTTTTTGCCGCGGACAGTAAAACATCTCGCAATGAGCAAATTTTGCAGTGCTGTTTTATATGCTGATATCACAAAGAAAAGTAAACAGCAAAACAAGGTCGAATAAAAACCTACGTTCAGAATTTTTTATAGCCTGAACCCGTTTGATCCCGTTTGAACCGGTTCGACGCTATCCGGAGCGGTTCGAACCGCAACGGAATGCCGCTCCGGAGCTGAACTCGGAACTGAACCCGAAAGGCGTGAACCCGAACCTGAACCGAACCCGAAAAAATTCCGGTTCGACACCCTGCCCCTACCACAGTTGGTAGGTGGAGGCTTCACACAGACGCCACCGACGTAGTACAGTTTTCGCATTCAGGGCCCTCCTAATGATATCTGCATTTAAAGGTAGAGGCATGCCGAACTATAACTGTTCGCTCCCTCAGTTCTATTTTTTCGTATGACGAAGCACTCGGAATATTATTGAGTGCACTTTTCACCCTAAATTTGAAAACTGATGGGAGAGTTCAGATGGAAACAACACACTCCAAACAAGAGAAATTACGCTAGTACAGCCATGAAATTTATGAGCGTGAACACGGCAGCGCATGGCAGATAGCCTCGAGCCCTACTCGTGGCGATACGCAGCGGCCGCTTTCGTAAACAAAGTGGAAAGGGAGGTCTGTCCTTCGGCTTGCCGGAAGCTGGCAACGCGGCGTAACCCTTTCCACCATGTTGCGGAAAGCAGCCGCCGCGTATCGCCACAAGTAGGGCTGGAGGCTATTTGCCACGCGCTGCCGTGTTCACGCTCATAAATTTCATGACTGTACCTTGTAAAATGCCCAAAGCGAAGCACAACATAAAACATTAAGCATTAGAAAGAAATCACCGCTTCTTTATTTAAATTAAATTTGGGCCCAAACTAGCTATGGCTATGGGCCCAACAGATTCATATGTATGATTTATGTGTTTTGTTGAATAAATGACTGACTCACTGACAAAGTTTTAATTCTAGAAGCACTCATCTTGCACAATTCGGCCGAGAAGCAAAGCTAGAACAAAGTATAGAAGCTAATGCACATTTTAAAAGGGGAAATAATATGCCAACTGACACAGTTTTCGTAACTGAATTAAAAGAATAAAAAGGATAAATTACTGAAGAACGGGCTTAATGATTGTAAGGAAAAATAATCTTGAGATTGAAGTTCACATCGAAGTTCAAAGCGTACATGTTGAAACGACAATACATACATGAAAACACTCTTTTTAAAAGTTTGAAGCGAAGCCCTTTCCTTAGTCATGTGGAAATCAATAGCATGATTCTAAAATAACTGACAGCGCGATCATGAATCCCGAGGCGAGACAGCTGCTATAGAAGTGGGATATGCCATCGATGATTCTCAGAAGTTTTTACTTTAACATCAATGATTTTACAGGGCGAATGGAGGTGGGTCGACGGTGGCGGTGGGTGGAAAGTGGTGGGGAGGCGACTTCTGGAGGGCAGCTTATCTGCCGACTGCATCTTCGTTGCTTTTTCGTTCCACTTCTGCGAGGCCTTCTGGTTTGTGGAAGCATTGTCGCTGGGTTGGTAGTGGGTGGAGCTTCTGGAGGATGAAAATGGGTGGGGGGGGGGGGGGGGGGATCGAGGATGTCGGTGGTTCGGTGTACGTCCCCTCTCTAGCTAAGTGGGTGCTACGGGCAGGTGCCTGGTGCTTCTGAAGGGTGGACGCTTCATTCAGCAATGCTTCACCCTGATAACGCCGGCACTTTCGCCAAGTGTCGCTCTTAGTGCTATCGCAGTAAAATGATCGACGGCTGCTCGAACTGCCATCAAAACCGAGGACGGTGTTATTCTCCGGGGCAGTAGTTGAGTATCAAGCGCAGCTGAAGTGTACAGAGGGCAAAACGCTTGTCTAGAATTCGCTCTGGGCTTGTTTCGAGCTGAACACGCGATATCTGTAGATAATATTTGGTTAAAAATGGTCTGGATGCAAAAACATGTGCAGTTAAACTTCTAGGATTTCGTTCTCATTTTTTGACTTCCTGGTCGCAGCGGCTGTGGGAGGTGCGGAACAGACAGTTCGCTCCTTCTAGACAAGCGTTTTTCCCTCTCTATATCGGGAGAAAACCTTGTCATTCTTTTGTAATGATGCGATTTTGGACAGAGGCGCTGTTTCATGAGATCTTTTAGTACGATCATTCATTATTGCAAGGTTGGCGGAGTTGCATTGCACAGTGTGCTGTGCAACTCGGTCCGGTGCAGCGGGACCATTTAACTGTGCGATGAGTGGTGATCGAGGAGAACCGGTAGCCTGACGGCACTCCTCTAACAGGGCTGATTCCGCGGGTTTCCACATTTAGACCTGAGTATCTGAACAGATTTTCCGCTTTCGAGTGGAGAAGTACTGCAGCATGAGGCAGGCCATCAGTTAACATTGAGAATCTTTTCCACATAAACCACTGTTATAAAATATCATGCGGCGGGGACTAAAGCCAGGGACAGGCAGCGAGGCACAAAAGAAGTCAGGCCGGTGAGCCGTTGAAATGGAAACTGCTCATTCTGAAAATTTGCTGCAGTAAAAGCCGATAATGGTGCACAGCTTTCTGATCCTCGTTCTGGATTTTGATCACCCGCGCTTTGTTCAAACATGTCATAGAAGTTTTCTGATAACATGGCCGAATCGTCCCGAGGGATCGTGTACACCGTGGAATTACCTCTGCTTTGTGAACCCTTCGTGCGCATACACTTGAACTTGAGAGGCAATACAGTTGAGGAGGAGGATACGAGAAAATCCTTTATTGACCGTAATGGAGGTTTGATTCAAATCAGACGGGTGGTTTCCCCATTACAGGATCCCATTGGCCTTTGCTGCCTCGCGGACTTGAACTCACCTCTTCCACGCAAACAGCCAGTGATAATACTCTGCGCCACGTGGCGATAGCGAGTGCTGCTTTGGAAAGTAAATTTGATGGAGTCATGTAAGAACCTCAAACGTTTCTCTCCTGCCACCTCAACAGGATCAGCGGAAGAAGCAAAGCTTGTAGCTATGAATGAATGCACGCCCCTGCGACATGCTTAATTTACCGAACAATCTGTAGCTGCAAATAAACAGGGTTGCCAGATTGGGCTAATAATAGCCAAATTGGGCTACTTTTTGTCCGAGTTGGCGTCAGAAATTTCGTTTTGGCTATGTGGCTACTTTTTGGCTACATCTTTTTTATGCGTGAAAAAAAGTTAAAGTAGTTATAATGTGCTCTGTTCCAATAACGCAGAGACAGAAATAAAAGGCATGTTGGAATCAAAATGCAGGGTATTGCAGGCTAAAGAAATTAAGCGCGTCTGCTACAAAATGACAATTTGTAAACGCTGTGTTCGAGAAAACGTGTGTGTGTCAGGCGGCTAAGGATCATGGCCTTTCGATTTCTTTTATAAACAGTGGACACTACGTGAAAGTTGCCCCCAGGAAACACTTCACGGCCTATAGATTACACTTAATTCGCGAACTAACGCCACCCACGCCCGCACGCCACCGAACATAGACTGTTGCCGTCTGCACACGTGAGCGTTCTCCCATTGACGGTGTACCACGGGTGCCCATGGTACCAGAATAGAGGTAAAACACACAGAGAGCTTAAGTCCCTACGTGGTACGAATGCGTAAGCATTAAATGCTACTGTTTCGCTTCTGTTGCGCGGTTTCGTGATCCTCACGTATTAATCGTTAACCGTAGACGTGGCCTAGTGGTTTGGGGGTCCGCTTCGGCTGCGGTAGGTGGCTGGTTGGAAACCCACCGCCAGGCATGTTCTTTTCTTGTATTGTTTATTCTGGTTCTGCGAACACATTCTGCTCAAGATACGCATGAGGAAAGTTATTCTTACGCATTAATAAGGTGTTCTTCTGTTTCTTCCTAATCTCGTGGTGGACACACCAAGCGCGCAACTCGCAAGAGCCTACGCTTTTTCTGCAGCCTCAAGCGGCACACGTGCAGCCCTCGATATTCATCGCGAACTACGCGAGAGCGCCGCGTCCGTTGCGTAATCCACGTGCACTCATGCAGTGCCATGGCGTCATCCTTTGGCGCGGCCAATGTAAGAACGAGGACGGCGGAAGTTAGTGGCATGACATGGCATTAGATGCGTCGCTACGAGAACTTTAATCAGAATGGGCAAGTTGGCTATGTACATACATCCGGAACTACAAAAAGAAATGGAAGAAGGATCCAGAATTCAAGGTTAAAATGTTTTTCTCATTATTGTGAACGTACTGTTAGACTGAAGATGAAATCGACATAGATTATCATCTAATGGCACATATCCTTAATTTATTCTGAGCTCATGCATATCGTGGAATGTAGCTTCAAGAAGGCGCATGCTAGGTGCTTTGAGGTGACGCTCTCAGCGAGAACCTTTCTCTTAATGCATAAAATTGAAATGTGAGGCTGCGTAAGTATAGAGCAAGGTATTTTCACTGTCGATGTGTGTAATGTGCGCGCGATCATTTTAAAGGTGAAATATTTATAAACCAGAGCTGCGATTGCGTTATATAGCGCCGCCGTTCTTTTCCGCGTGCAGACTGGCTGTCGTAAACCGCCTCAGGTGATATGGCCTACTGCCGCACATGAAAAGTGGAACTGCGGCCCCATCTTGAGGACCTGGTTAGCGCACCTGGTTAGTCGTAGTGGTTAGCGCGCATGAGGGATGCGAAATGTAACAACGGAAAGAACACACCGTGGGCACCACCTCAGACGGAAAAGAAATCTAATATGTAAATATTCTTGCGAAAATTAATTTAATATGCTTAAGAAATGTCGTCCCAAAAACAAATATTTTTGGCTACTTTTGGGCTACGCAAAATTTTCGCTTTCGGCTACGTTTGGGCTACTACGCAGGCCAATTTGGCTACAAAGGCCGGAACCATCTGGCAACCCTGCAAATAAATGCCGCTAAGACAAAAAAAAGGGGTTTAGGAGAGGACCAACACCAATTATAGTCTTCAAGAGCTCCTTAAATTTGCGCACGGCACGCCTCTTAACACATATGCGTGTCGTGTGCAAATTAATGGACAAGTGGACTATAACCGCTGAGAAAGAGACAAACCTGGGGACAAACTGCGTAATTGCAGCGCCGTGCGACATCAACGCAAGCGCAATATGACTTGTTTTTTGGTGTGCAGGGTGTTAGTCAAAGCCACTGAGAGCTCCGCCACAGTACGTGACGCAGCGAAGAGACTGTTCTGCATAATGAAAAAGGCTTTGTGGAATAGGAGTGATTGGCAGCTGAGAAACACATAAGAATGTACGACGTGCTTCGATTAAACAAATTGGGGTTTAACGTCCTGAAGCGACGCATGGGCTATGAGAGAGGCCGCCGCAGCCGCGGTCTCCGGATTAATTTGTCCAACCGCCCTTCATCATGCGCGCTGACATTGCACAGTACACGGGCGTCTTTGTAGTTTGTATTGCCTTCATCGAAATGTGACTGGCGCGGTGCGGATCGAACCCGTGAACTTGGGATCAGCAGCCGAACGACAAAGCCAGTGAGCCACCGTGGGAGGTGCTGTTCTGTTGTGTTGACTGTGGAGTTGAAGGAGTGAACGCTAAGGAAGTAGGTAATTTCCTTTCATTGCGATAAGTTAGCGAGCTTATATCTTTTGTGAACATCGGAGACACTTAGAAAAAGCTGATAGTAGCAAACAGGCAATCTTCCCATTGCTAGTGCACCAGTAACGAAAACTAAGGGAAGCACGGAATGCGATCTCTGTTTCCAACACGTGGCACTCAGCAGCTGCCAGTTAGTGCAAATAAGATCACCTTACGCGCAAAAAAAAACGAAAAAGAACCATCGATTCGTGGTTGCGAAGTGCTTCATTTGTGGCTAAGAACGCCATTTCAACCTTTGTACTTCAGCTTTGAAGCTTATATCAGCTCATTGGAAAAAGGCATGACAGCAAAATCACCATGTTGTGCTCCAAAGAGCAATGCTAATCATAAAAATACGAGCGAGCTATACCCAAACAACATACGGGCTTCGTATCATGCAGGATTTTCCTTTCTGCGCCGAATTGGCCGCAGCGGTGAACTAGCAAGATGCGCTCGGTTCCCATTCCAGCGGTTGTGAGTACGGATCCTGCAGTATTCATGCTTGGCAATTCCTCTTTCGTTTACAGCCAGAGTCACGCACGGAGCTGCCCAGGCAAATCAAACATCAGGAGAGGAGTGACGGGCAGTCTTGAATTACTGTTTGAAGAAAGCCCATGTGTGAATATCCCGCTTCTTCAGTGATTGCGTTTCCACGACGACCGCACTCGTCCTCGCGAACGAAGTGACATGCGTGAAAAGCCTTACGCATCGCTCTTTTCTTTGTTAGCATTACGCGCAGCGAACGAAGGCGAATCGGTCGCGGAGCGGATGGCACTCGCTTCGCGAAACGCCGCCATGTTCCACGCTGCGAGGGGGGCAGGCTGGGGACCGCTAGGGATCTAGGGGGAAGTCGTTTTAGACTAGCGAAGATTCTGACGCTTTTCCGTCATTTCTCTGCAAAACTGATTTGACCCACGCTTTGTGCATCCAGCAGAAAGGTTTTTCGGCCCCATCGACAGCGGAGGGCTCCTCGCGCACTCGAAAACACGTCGTCATCGTCAACGGCTTGGCTGTGACCAGCGCCGAACCCGCGTTCGCTGAACTGACGAACTAGTTGAGACGGCGACGAGCGGCGCTCAGCCGACGCGCTAATGCAGCGAGCAACAACGAGGCTTTGCTCGGAGGCTGGAAGAGGAACACTGGTGCCGAAAGCAGCGCGCTCCGACGTTCGCCTTACATTCCGGCTCGGCGGTGCCCCACGCTTTGCAACTGAGTGGAGAGGTGAGCAGAACTCGTGACATTTTTGCATGTCGGCGTAGACTTTACACGAGCCCATGGAAACATCGTAGTTCTTTCGGAGTCTGCACGTTGAGAAGGTTAGAATCCTGTACCACTATCACCATCCTGTTTTTTCACACTTGCACAAAGTGTCAGTTTTGTATAACAAAGTATGCAGCAGTTATACCTGCTCTCAATATGAGACACAAACTTGGAGGCTAATGAAGAGACGAAATTGAGGTGAGGGCAGCCGCCGCGGTGGCTCAGTGGTTATGGTGCTCGTCTGGTGACCCCAAAAGACGCGGGTTCGATCCCGGCTCCGGCGGTCGCATTTCGATGGAAGCGAAATTCTAGAGGCCCGTGTACTGTGCGATGTCAGTGCACGTTAAAGATTCCATGTGGTCGAAATTTCCGGAGCCCTTCACTACGGCGTCTCTCATAGCCTGAGTCGCTTTGGGACGTTAAACCCAATAAACCAAGCCAATGAATGATGTGAGGACAGCGCATCGAACTATGGCAGGAAAAATGATGTGTAAGGTTCGACAGTAAAAGAGCACAGTGGGTCAGGGAACAAACGCGAGTTTAGTGATATCCTAGTCGATATCGAAAAAGAAATGGGCTAGGGCAGCCCATGTCTTACGAAGGCAAGGTAAACGTTGGTTCTTCAGGTGACGGAGTGGAATCCAAGACAGGGCAAGCGTGGCAGGGGGCTGCGGAGTGTGTGGTTGGGGGGTGAGATTACGAAGTCTGCGCGATAAGACGGCCGCAGCTGTCATAGGAGATGGTTAATGGAAGGCTATGAAAGAGTCCCTTCAGTGGACGCAGTTAAGCAGATGATGGTGAGCGAAATTCATGGACTTCTTAGTTTTTTAAAACGTTATATGCTTGCGCCAGCGCGTTTATTCTGAGCGACAGCTTAATTCCTTCGCGAACAAGTTTAATCATTGCAGCACAAGCGCATTTAATTCGTGTGTTGCAGCCAAATTAATTTTTTAGAAGTTATTTGGTATTCTAAAATATTTAGTATTTTCTGAAGTATTAAGTATTTAAAGGGTCTTTTCTGAAAACGTTCTTACTATAGCTTTGAAACCTTATTGTTAATTCCTGAGCGAAATTTTTTACCTGTTTTGATTTCTGACAAGTATGACAATTTCATCGAAATGTGTTTTCCAAAGATCGCTGCTCTAGTCAGTGGTGTCCTCAGGCTTAAGGGCTAGCTAGCGGAAAAAAAGAAAAAAAAGGAAGGAACAGGTTTTAGCTGCTGCTGAGTGATGCTGTCATCGCTCCTCGACATGCGTCCGATCTACTGCTCGTAGAAAAAGAAAAATCTCTGCCTCTCCCGTAACCGAGAGTAGAGTAAGCATGAAATGTTTACGGGCACACCACATTGCTTGTAGATGACACGAGTCAAAATCTTGAAATGGGTCGAGTGCTCAACACAGCACACCACACCACACTCTTCTTGTTGCGTCGAAGCGATCGCCTGCAATAGTGTGGGCTTAGGTAGGCAGCCGCGAACCGTGGCAGCCTTGTCGCTTTCGGGAGCGGCCGCATAATCATGGCGTTGTCGGCAGGGGCGAGCAGTCTTCTGCTGTGGCGTATCACCCGCGAAGCGATCGCTTTCCGCAAGACGATTCCTATCTCTCCTTCCATCAGGCTCCATTGCTCGGCTTAAGCAGCTGTGACGGTGGCGGCAATGAAATGCAGGACGATGCAGAAGCGTACGCGGACTAGAGATGTGAAAGCCTGAAAAAAACACTGCAATTTTGAAAAAAAAAAAAACGTTTTTTTTTTCGTTTTTTTTTTCAGACGACAAAAAATGGAAAGAAACATCGAAAATTTCACAATGCAATTTCAAGGTTCCATGATTTCTTGCTTTCAGTTTAGGTTTTTGTTTTTGCTTTGAAAACCATAACAGTTTGCATCGTTGAACGATTGGAGAGCAGTCGTCATCGCCGGTGCCAGGTAGTGCTTTTAAAACGTTCGTGCTGCGAGTACGCGGGTTGGAGGCCAGGTGACATATAAGATCCAGGCTTGACTTAAAAACACACTAATACTTGAACTCACGGCCGAAGTAGAACACAATGACTGCAAATTCTACAGCGCGAAACACACGGAATAAATAACATTGGCTGCTGTGCACGTAAGCGGTTCTAGCAAAATACAAGCCTAGCTTCTTGATTTCCAACGTAGCAGAGTACAGGACATCCGCAGGAATTTGATCCAGGACAGGGGTCTAGGACTCAGCGAAGCACGTGGCCCCATCTACCTGGCGGCAAGGCCTTTGCACCAAGCAACCGCTAACTCCTCTGGCTTGCCTACTGCTGCAGATACCATAATCAACCTCCAGCTGCGAACGAAACTGGTCACGTTTCGGAAACGTCCATGCTAGGATTCGCAACAGGCTTTCAGGGGAATTCGAAAGCTCGTGTATGTGCAGTCGAACCTAACTGTGGACACATGGAGGAAGAAAAACTAGGAGGGAGCATGACGTCACAATCTTGAAGCCTAGTCATAAAAAATATAATGGAAAGAATCATGGGAAATGGGCCCTCACGTGACAAGGCAGTGGTAGCTCTTAGCCGGATTTCGGTTTCGCTCTCTCGCTGTACGAGCAACTGCGCGACCATCTGCTTGTGTTAACTGACGGCTCCGTGGTGAGCGCAAACTGCTTGCTCGCCGCAGCGGCCACCGTCCCCGAGCGACGCGTGCGCTGACTGCGGCGCAGTGGAGACATTGGAGCACATGCTCCTTCGCTGTGCCGCTTCTGCAGTGCCGCGTCGCGAGATTCTCGCGGCCTGCAGGGTGCTGGGAACCATCCCGGACAGTCTCGAAGCGCTCCTGTGGCCGCGCGGCAGTGCGCGCACCCGTGACAGAACGATGGTGAGCCTCTGTGCGTTTATCGAGCAGGCGGGCTTGACTTCCCGCACGCTCTTCGCCAGGTAGTGCACCCGTGACACGAACGCTACGTGGGTGCTACCTCGGACGGTATACGCGGCCGGGCGACCCACCCCGGCCGCTAGTGCAGTGTGCCGCGCGCGCGATTAGTCCGAGACAGGAGGCTACGAGCGCGCGGCTATGCTGTTTACTTCTTTTTGTAAGTGATTGTGCGCAGTGGCCGGGAGACCCCGCGCAGTGGCAGACGTAAAGCCGCCGGCACTCTCTCTCGACAGCGAGAGAGAGAGAAATACTTCACTGCTGCATTTCACGTCGAACCGCGTATGTGCGCGAGCGTATTCGGCACGACTTGTGCCGGGCCCATCGGCGGGCCGAAGTCCGCCTGAGAAACAGAATCTTGCGCAGCGCGCCGGAGCGCGCGTTAAACACGTCCGTCCGCGGTGAGTGCTCTGGAAGCCGCTGCGCCCTTTTTTAGAGGCTCGTTTCTTCGCCTACTCTTGAGTTCTCCGCTTATAGCATGCGCTGAAATAAACGCTCCGTATGTGTGTATAACGACGAAAGGAATTCCTCTCCATTCTCTTTATGAACCACAGTTGAACAGTGGCGAGGTCGCGGCCGCCCCCTTTGATGAAAAGTTTACCTGCAGTTTTCTACAGTGCACCCAAAAACTCAAGAGTGTAATCAACAGAAGTGTTGAGACGTGGAGCCTTCAGACAACCTCGAGCTCGGTACGCATTCCGCCAAAGCTGCAACACAGGCGCTGCGCTTCTGCGCTACATCGGAGCACGGACGTTCACTAAAAAGCACCGCTGGTTGGCAGTCTGGTAACTGTGGAGGAGGGCCTATTTCCCATGAGTCAGTGCGCGAAAGGGCCCTCGGCAGCGGCGTCCGAGGAGGATGGCTTGCAGAGGCTGAGCGCACTCTCTCCAAGTTTTTTTTACCTCCATGTGTGGACACAACTTCAGTCCATGCTGCTGCGCGTAGTGCCGCATCCAGCAGGAGTGACTCTGAATCCGATATGGAGTGACTTATAGATCAGTTTTCATGTTCCCTTTGTCGGTGCAATAGAAGAAGAAGTCCGTTCCACAAATACGATATTTATATCTCCATATTCGCCTGGAGTGCAAATCATTATTTATCTTCTCGGTGCAATAGAACAATAAGTTCGTTTCAGAATATGACATCTATAACTGCATATTCGACTGAACTTCGGAGCATTATTATTGATCGTTGTGCTGTTGCAAATAAATCTGTTTTTAACTCGTTTGGAAATTTTCCAATTTTTCATGAAAAAACCCTGAAAAGAATGTTTTTTTTTCATGCCATTCAAAATTTCTTGAATTTTTACATCTCTAACGCGGACACGACGAGACGCAGGCCTGACAAGAATGTATCTGCAGCGCGTTCGAGTGTGGGACCGCAGCGCCATCCTTGGGGACGGCGCGGAAGCGCGGCCCTCTCAGAGAGTCTCGTTAAATCTCGTACGGTGTCCGCATGCTCTCGTTTCAGTGCCCGGATGAGTGGAATTCCGTGCCCGGATGTTGGCTCTCGGTCTCGGCGTGACGTCACCACACTGCCGACAACGGTAGCTAAAAGCATTTCATGCTTAAAAAACGCCTTATAGGCGTGACACGATGGAAGGGGTTTGCACAAGCAAACTGTGATCTTCTGCATGAACGTCTGACGCATATGCAGTTATGTGCTACATTTTTATGACTACCCGATTATGAATCATCACTCCTCAGATGGTGAAGAGAGAGAGAGACTTTAATGAATAAGCCTCAGATGGTGAAGGTGTATTCGTGCTGTTTATTTGTTGTGCTTTGAGTCCCTTTGCTGAAATATCAGGAGATAGCGTTTCGACGTGAATAGCGGTTCTGACGATGTGGCAGCAGTCGGATACAAATTAACTTCTCCGCTGACCGCCACACAGAATTTCTTCATGACAAAAGGTAGACGAGTGTTGAAGGTTCTTGAAAACTAAACAAAAGCTACACAACCAGATGAAATTATCTGCTCAAGAATATTGATGCCTGTCCTTTGTTTGATATAGTGAAACATAAAAAAAGTTTTCGTTTACTGTTGTGATTGGTCAGCGGAGTAATGCACGGCGTCGTGGACCACGGCCCATCGTTGCCAACTGCTGTTTTCTGTAAAATCAGGTTTTATTCGCTGAACTAACGGCGTTTAAAAGTTTTAAATAAATTGTGTGGTTCCAGCGCTGTTTATGGTAACGGTTGAAAAAATCGCTAGCGTTGAAGGGCATGTGTTGCGCATGGATTAAGGAGTACCGTCCCAGAATAAAGTGTCCTGCGCCGTGAAGAGCCACAGAAGCGAACACGAACCATCCAGATTCATCACCTTGTTGTCTCATTGCTTTCTAGGCTGAATACTGTGTGGCCGCGGACAGGCCGCGTTGCCGTTTTGCGCGCTATCGTTGTGCCATGGTTTGAGTTGTGTGTCATGTATTTTCGCACTGCGGCCGCTCGCAAGCCGTTTGTTTCTGTTCACTGTAATGGTAGCCGCCCTGCAAGCAAGGGCTTCCGAACCGTGCGAGGCAAATCTACTCACCCGTGTGATCTTGACTATAGTGCCTACGTTTAAGGTGGCGTTTAAGGAGAGTCGAAGCTTTCTCCTTGTTAACCTGTAAGGCAGACTAACCTTCCCCCTTTCCTTCTTCCTCTCTCGTCTTATTAGGACCATGGACGCTTCCTCTGCTCCAGACCCCTCGAGTTTGGAGAGGCAGGGCGACGTCCGCGAAGTGGGAGCCCAGGGTGTGTGGCCGCTGTCGTCCTGCAAGCCTGGTAAGCTATGAGGCGCCTCCCGATCGTCACGAGCGGCGAATCCTGGCCGGGGATTCTGATGTCTCTTGTCAACGCACTTTTCCGCTGGATATGGAGTTGATCAGCTGCAAGACAACTGTCTTGATACATACTGGCAATCGGACGGGGTCCTACCGCACGAAGTGAATATTCAGTTTCACCGCAAAACGGCAATACACGCGATCTATATCTACGTCCACTACTACCGCGACGAGAGCTACACACCTCAAAGATACTTGGCTATTGTCACTCTCATCGGCATAACTAGTTTACGCTGTTGCAGAGAGGGGAGAATATTTTTCGGACGGGATGGGTCGCGTGGTTTTCCAGCCCATTGGTGTCTAGTTTGCAGACGTCTATTTTGGCCCGCAAGGGTTCTCGTCCAGGATTGCTCGCGCGGCTATCATTGCCATCGACTTGAGACCAAACGCATTGCCGCTCTGAATCATCACCACGATGCGCCGTTTCAGTTAAAGTGGTTTAGTGCACGAAAGGGCCTCGTCGAAGCGGCGTTTTCTTCTCGTATTAAAAGCCGCCATGTGCTAAATTTAGGGATAGCACCTGGTGTCACGGACGGATGCGCCACAGTGCAAGAGATGTGCAGTTCGGTGAACGTGCATGCGGCCAGAAAATTTTCGACCCCTTCTTTACGTGCGCTGTCCCACGTTCCAAGTTCCAGTTAATTTAATGCTGTCACATCTTTCAATGTCTGCCGGCATAGCTTTTACGAGGAAACTGCGGGGGTGTTGAACCCGCATCCAGCGTGTGTGAAGGTGTTCGGCCGCGACTCGCGGGGACATAGCTGCGTGTACTTGCTCCCATGGCTCTCCACTGGCGTGAAAATGAGGAGTTTTTTACCGCGACGTTTAGATAAGCGAGCATGGGTGCACTGTACAAGAGAGGATGCGTGTCACTGTGTGTGGGAAAGAAAAAATTACCGACGATTACGTTACTTCCTAATGCGAAATTTGAGCGCAGCAAATAAGCTGTTTCACCTTTTCGATAGTGAGTCAACCCCAGCTGCGGAGTTGGTTTCAGGGACAACGCCGCCGATGCCGACACAAACAATATGATACCCTCGCTTCCGCAGCGCTAAGAACCAGGTCTAGCCGTGGGAAGGTGGTCACGTATTCGTCGACGTGCCGGGGCCTACGTGAAATAACCGGCGCGTCGGCAACTGAAGAGCACCCTATCCGCCACACAAGAACAGGGGGGGGGGGACCCTTTCCTCCTCTTTCTGCATGGCGGCGACGGTGTTCTATGTAGTCACGTTATCTTGACTCTCTAGCGGCGTCAGCGGCATCCAGCGGTATCAGTCGGTCGTTATCAGTCGCTCGCTGCTAGCGCTGGGGGGATGAAAGGAGGGCGGAGCTGGTTACGAGGCCGACGCCGACGACGACGCGAAACCCAGGAACGGACGCCAAAGAGCTGCGCTCTAAAATTAGGAGTCACTTTGGCGACTAAAGTGGTGCAAGGCGAAAGCCTTAGTACAGCATTCTGTCACGAATGTGGTTGTGAATGATGAATCAAGTGCTGCCAGCGAATGACGCGTCCATTGGCTGTCTGCGTGTGTTACTGATGTGTGGTTAACATGTTAAGCTTCGCCTGTAAGAGTGGAACGCGGCAGCGTCTTGCAACGCTGCCAGGGAGTCCACAGAACGCCATCGCCAATTCGGCTGTACGCCTTGCTGGACGGTAAATTTATTTTTTGAGGAAAGGAAATGTATCTCTCTCGCATATCTGGGTGGACACCTGCACCTCGCCGTAAGGGAAAGGGGGAAGATGAGAGTGAACGAAGACGCCGTATTAGCTAGACGCGCCTTTGTTCATTCCAAACCATTCAGCTGGCATTACGGAGTGGCTAGCGTGCTCGTATCGCACTCCGGAGACCCTGGTTCGATTCCCCAACTCGACCAATTTCGTTCTCGGTTTTATTGATTTATGCGGTCTAACTAGAAAGGTTAATTAGGCTATTTCATATTTATATTATTGTATTTCTATCCATCGTGTTCTGTCATTAACCTGTCAATTGTTGGAACTGTCTAGGATGTTCGACACAACGTATATGAAACGAGCAACGTCTTACTGAGTGGGGAAGTGCGTGGTGGTGGAGGGAACGCGGCTTCGTACTTATCTGTTTTTTTCAGGAGCGTCTTCTTCCGCGGACGCTGTTGTCGCTGCGGCGCGCGTCTTTCTTTTCTTTTCTTCTGACCTCTTCATTCTCCTCTATATTAATTAGGCTAATTGATTAATTAAGCAATTAACTAAACTCAGTCCAACTTAGTTGCAGCATCACTATACGATCCCTTTGATTGGTTGCATGGTTACTAGCCAAAGTACAATTGGCCCCATTTGAAATTCGCGCACTGTGACGTCACGAGCATTTCGACCAATTGAAAAGCGTGACATTGGGGGCGGAGCTGGTTACGAGGCCGACGACGACGCGAAACCCAGGAACGGACGCCAAAGAGCTGCGCTCTAAAAAGTGTTTGCCGCTGTGGGCGGATTTAAACATGTACCGTCTGCTGTCCCTCTTTTTTTTTCTTTTTGCTCGCCGCAGCGGCTCAGTCGCTTTGACGTTTGGCTGCTTTTATCAGGTCGCGCTATGGATTCCTGCGGCTGCTTTTAAGGCGAAAGCCTTTAATGCCTCATCGTTGTAAGCAGCAGTTGTCGACAGAAAATGTCACGCTTTTCAATTGGTCGAAACGGCCGTGACGTCACAGTGCGCGAATTTCAAAAGAGGCCAATTGTACTTTGCCTAGTAACCATGCAACCAATTGAAGGGATCGTATAGTGATGCTCCAAGTAAGTGGGACTGAGCTTAGTTAATTGCTTAATTACCCAATTAGCCTAATTAACTTTTCTAGTCAGGCCATATAAATAAATAAAATGGAGTAGGAAATTGCTCGAGCTCGGGATTCGAACCCCGGTCTTCGGCGTGCGAGACGAGCATGCTATCCACTCGGCCATGCCAGGTCGATGGTTTGGTATGAACAAAGGCGCGTTTAGTGAATACGGTGTCTTCGCTCACTGCATTCCTCCTCCCTTCCCTTCCGGAGAGATTTAGGTGTCCACCGAGATATGAGAGACAGATACATTTCCTTTCCTCAAAAACGAATTTACCGACGAGCGAGGCGTAGAACCGAATGGGCAATGGCGTTCTATACACTCCCTGGCAGCGTTGCAAGATGCTGTCGCGTTCCACTCTTAGAGGCGAAGCTTAACATCTTAACCACACATCAGTGACCACACTTTAGGTAAAAAAAGTGCCCCTGAATTTTGACGGGTGTTCACCGAGATATGTGAGACAGTTACTGCGCAATTTCCTTTCCTCAAATAAAATTTTCATTTCCTTCATTACGGGCGCTCTTTGTCTTCTTTCACTCCGACTTCCTCCCTTCCTCTACGGTGCGGTTCAGGTGTCCACCGAGATGACAGAGAATTACTGCGCCATTTCCTTTCCTCAAAAAGCGTTGCGTTCAAAGGGCAAGGCATCGCGCCGAACGGGTGGTGGCGTTCCGTGGACTCCCTGGCAGCGCTACAACACGCTGTCGCGTTCCACTCCTAAAGGCGAAGCTTAAGCGTCATTAATTAGCAGTTAATTAGTATACAGGCATTAATCAGTAATTAACCATTGATTAGTGATTTGTCATCAATTAGAAATTAGTACTCAATTATATGTGACGCCACCAGTGCCACAGAAGCAGCGAAAGTGGTTCGGAAGACGCTTTCGCCTCTACCCACTTTAGACAGCCAAAGTGCCCCCTGAATTTTTCGCTCGAGCCGGAGTGGAAATCCGGCTCGAGCGAAATGCGGCCGTCTGCTATTCATGTCAGTCCATGTTGAAGAAGCCAGGCGGTAGAAATTACTCGAGAGTCCTCCACTACAGCGTGTCGCGATGGTCACGTGCAGCGGCGGGACGTGAGACAGCACATATTGTGCCATTGTTGAGGCAGTTCAGTGGCGCAGTCGTGTGCGGCTCACACGGCTGATACGCAGTCGTATGCGGCTTCGTGACCTCTTGGTCACGTAGCATGCTCAGCTATACTCCGTTTCATACATAGCAGGCAACGCTGCGGAGGTTGCTGAAGTAGTGCGTCCACGAAACTATCTTGCTCCGCCACACATTCGTTCTTCTCGAAACTCCAGTCATTGTTTGGACGAATACAAAGAGCGGTATAAAACGATGTGGTAGCATTGAAAATGACGGTCGAAGCTGTGAGGCGCGCAGTGTTCGGGCCCTCTGGCCATAATTTTTACGGAGAGTGTACTACTTTCAGGGCGCGTATTTAGTAGAAGCGATTCGCCCAACCAACCGCGTATCATACCGCCACGTGTACTTTTTGCTTCTAGAAATCTCGATGAGTCGCAGGACGAAAATGTGGCAAGAGGTAAATCGAAGTCCAGGAGGTACCAGTCACGGCACTTAAGATTTGTCGCTACCAAATATGTTTGTGTTCGCTTTGGTTGTGGGGCGAACTACTTTTTGCGTGCGGACTTAGCCTGCGCGAACAGGCGCGCTAGCTTTGGCAGCGTTGCCTGCTATGTATGAAACAGAGTATAGGCTCGTGTTGTTTGCTTCCCTCACTCTGTCAATCCATCTGATCGTTTGCTTTCCCCGTCTCCCCTTCTCTAATGAATCCTGCCCTCTCATTGTGAGGCCAAGGTACTGGTGTTCTATCTCTAGGATTTCACGTTGCAAGCAACGCTTAAGGCCGATCCACACGACGGACCGTTCGCCCGCGGCCCGCGCACTACGTGTGCATGCGTCAGCACATTGAGGGGCGCGCTGTCGGCCGCCATCCATCCATGCATCTAGCGCGCCTCTCAAAGTGCTGACGTATGCACACGTACTGCGCGGGCCGCGGACGAACGGTCCGTCGTGTGAATCGGCCAGATGGATTAGAGGCTTGCTGCGATAGATATGAAAGGAGGTAGCACCCACTGAAATCGAGGAAAGCACGGGGGATTTTTTTTTCCTGGTTGTGCTACACTCAGAAACAAAAGGTTGAACAGCTGCCTTGGTTGGGTAACGAACCGACGTGGTTCCTCTTCCTCAGCCTCTTCCCCATATCTCAGTATGTCAACTTCCCCGCGGCAGTAGCAATGAATTAACTGTTCAGCAGCACACTTTGTTAACCCTATTAACCGGGAATATGAAAGGTCTTCGTATTTGCGCCTTTTGGTCTTTTTCACTAGTGCCTTTACCTCCCATATTCATTCACCGTACGCGGCGTGCGGACGTCGCTGGTTCGTATCCCTCCGGCTACATATGCTCTTTTTTTCTACTAAGTTATCGCTCACGTAACGCTTTAGATTTCCCACTTTGATCAAAGCGAGCATTTAAAAAAATTCCCATGGTTTGCTTGGTATGAGTGATTATTCTTTTGTTGTGAGATGTCGGTGCGTTTATGTCTATTTTCGCACCGTGGGTTCTCCGGAAAGCATCAGATAAGGTCGAAGGGTAGAGCGTACTTAAAAACGAATATTGTATGGTATCAGGGACGCAGCAGTGGACGGCTTTAGGTTAGTTCGGACCACCTGATATTCTTTAATGGGAACCGACAGCGCACAACACACCGCGGTTTTTGCATTTCACCCGCATGGAAATGCGGCCGTCGCGGAAAAGATTTCATACAGAGATCTTGAGATCAGTAGCCAAAAGTCAAAACCATGGATCCACCGCGGTTGTTCAACGTTATTAATGAAGAAGGGAGTTGCGGGAAGGATGGAACGAAGCGGAAGTTGCATTGTGACACTTTTACGATGAGGGCCATTTTTCAGAGCCCGGCCAGAGCCGAGCTCCATTGTAACCCTACACAGCTGGCGCGACACCCGAGCTATAGAGCGAAATAAGCTCAAACCGCGCAGAAGCAGACGGCTTCAGATAAGACAGAACTAAGGAGAATGCAATAGTGGGACAAGATAAGAAAAAGTAGATAGCGGGAGCCAGAGCTAGTGCCATCCGGGAGCCATCACACGGCCAATGTTAGAGGTATGGTGTGGTGCTCTGAGGAGGCCGCGATGTTTCGGATAGGAGGAACAAGTGGTTTCGTAATCCTGCTGATGCTATGGCCGGCGCAGAAGGTGTCGACCGCCGCCACGCGCAGCAGTGTAAAAGCCGTCGCCGCCGCAGAAGACGCCCGGTCCAGCGCGCTGCCGAGTGGGAAGTCGATCGGCGCCGGAACCAGGCTGTGCATCAGCGTCATATGAAGAGTGCCCGCTAAACACTGGAGAAATGTGTTCTGTGCGCTCGCCTGAAGGGGGAACCTGGCTGAACTGTCGGAGCAGTTCAACCGGGGCTGTCAGCAGCTGTACGTGAACGACGCGCTGGTATTTGTGGGCGACTTCAACATGGAAGCGACGCACGAACACTTCGCAGATGATATGCGAGACTTCGGCTTGCAATTCGCTTCGTACGCAGAAAAGCCAACGACAAAGACGTATATTGACTTGAGCTTACAGCGTTTACATGGAGCTTATTAGCGCGCACTTTAGCGACCACAAGACCGTACTTATGCGCCGTGAAAAGCGGCAAATAAATGATGGGCGTTATGAAATATCGTCCGTCTTTTGCACTACCTTACCACAGCATAGCGCGTCTGTTGTTTATTTTAGCCGTTCTAAGCTGTGTAAGCAAAACACCAAAGCAGCACAACGCTTGTTAGAAGGGACGGTGGCAGCCGCACAGGGCATTACCCCCTTGCCTTGAGACCAGTGGGTGCCGAACGCGCCGAACCTCCCCGCACAACGACCTCGCCCTTTCTGGGAAAGGGGTCGGGACGGTCGCGGTGGGGAGCGAGACGGGTTGTCAGGCAGGGCAGTGAGTCGGTCGGCAGTGTGTGTGTTGGGAGTGTGTGCTGTGTGGTGGACTTGCCGTGGTCGATGATGGAATGTGCCGCCTTTTCTCATCCATGTAAATAAATGGTGGTTCTTGTGTTGTAGAAAAAGAATGTGTGTGGTGGCGAGTGATTAAAACGCCGAACGGATCACTCCGTTGCTACACTAATTTCTGGTGCCGAAACCCGGGAGAACGATTCTGCAACATCAACGGACCACCAAGATCGACTCCTCGACAGACATGGAGATCTCGAAGAGAAAGAGGATGGCCCTGCGAAGCCAAGCAACGCGTCTGGTTGGTGAGGCAGATGCCTTGCTGAAGTCTACCGCACCGAACGCCGAGGATATGGAGGTTATTATCGAGCGTCTGCAATTGGCTCAACGCCAACTGAACGATGTAGACGCCGCGATCGAGCCTTTGATCACCGAACAGGAAGCCGACGCAGAGTTCGCAACCATCATCGAATACGGCGACAAGATCGTGACTTCCCTAACCAAGCTGAAGTCTGCAGCGAAGCGCACAGAAGGAACGAACGTGGGCAGCACTAAATCAAACGAAGATCGAAGCCCAACGACAGGAACAACTGCCAAGACAAGACTCCCCAAATTGGAACTCCTGAAATTTAACGGCGAAAGAAGGAATTGGCAGCCATTTTGGGAGCTATTTGAAACATCGATCCACAAGAATTCGGACCTATCGCCAGCAGAGAAATTTCAGTATTTGCGATCTGCACTGACAGGAGACGGAGCATCTGCCATCGAGGGATTGCAACTGACGGCGGAGTGCTACAACCACGCCATTGACATCCTCAAGCAGCGATTCGCGAATAAAGCCATCCTCATCCAGGGCCAGATGGAGGGCCTCATGGCTGCCGCACAGGTGTCATCGACAGGCAGTGCCCACTGCCCACTCTGCGGCGCTGGTACGACAGCCTTCAGGCTCGCATGCGAGGCCTTAAGGCGTTGGGTGTGGGCGAAGAATCGTACTGCGCAATGCTCTACCCTCTTGTGCTCCGGGCGCTTCCGACCGACCTGAGCCTGCTGTACAACAGGATGATGGCTTCGAAGGACGCAGAGGGCTCCAGCAACGGCAACACCTCAACCACCGACAGTAGCTCCGAGACAGGAACAGAGTCGGTGCATAAGAAAGAACTTCGCGCACTTCTGGAATTCCTTCGGATCGAAGTTGAGTGCCGAGAAAGGGCGGGCAGGGAGCAACACAACGACGCAACTGGTAAGCCCATGTCTCGTAATCAGGCGCATGAACTGGTGAACAGTGCAGCATATTCTGGCAAGCCTCGGCACTCGTCGGCGGCAGCCTTGCATGGCACAATGAAGGACGTAGAATGCTTCCTGTGCAAGTCAGAACAGCATGCAACGGAGAATTGCACCACCGAAAGAGAGCTGCCGGAAAAGAAGCGCATGCTACGCGAGCACGGCCGATGCTTCCGATATACGAGGCCAAAACATACGGCAAGAATGTGCAAGCGCATGCTCTTTTGCAGCAAGTGTCGCGGAAGGCATGCCTTTACGATGTGTGACCCAAGCTTCGTTCCCGACCGGCGAGACACTCGATCGCATGAGACACAGAAGGACGTAAACGAAAGCTCTAGTCCAGTCAGCCTACAAGCAACGCAGTGTGGCGCGACACCGGCGGTTCTGCTCCAAACTGTGACAGCATGGGCCGAGAGCCAGAAGAAGAGAGAACTGGCCAGAATTATGTTGGACACTGGTAGCCAGCGCTGCTTTATTACCGAGCAGCTATCAAAGGAGCTCAACTGCAAGCTGCTCGGTACCGAAATCTTAACAGTCGGCGTGTTTGGAGGCGATAAACAAGAGCGTACCTTTCGAAGGGTTCAGCTGACTTTGCGAAGCAGGCGGAATAACAGAAGGTACGAGATCGACGCTCTCGAAACACCGACTATCTGTCAACAGGATCTCCCAAGCCCAGACGAAAGTATCATGGAAGAATTAGACCACCTTGGCTGCAGTTTAGGCGATGACCTGAACGAGCTAAAACACTGCTCAATTAATATTGTTATCGGATCGGACCATTACTGGGGAGCGGTGACAGGCCGAAATCGTCGTCTAAAAGGCAGCCTGACCGCGTTGGAGGCGATGTTCGGATGGGCGGTGCACGGAAAGAACAGTTCGTCTTCCCCAGTACTGAGTAGCGCCCAGGCGATCGTTATGCGAGCCACATTAGTGGAAAACGACACACCGGCAGAAAACCCAAGCGAGAACGACGTAGGACGAAGGTTAGATAACCTACGGAAAGAGCCCCATCGTCCTGCAAAAAGACCATCGGCATTCCTCTCTCCTGCCAATCGACGCACACCGAAAAATGCTGCACGCCGGAGCAAGGGACACACTCGTGCAACTCCGCGAGAGGCACTGGGCCCTCCGCGGCAGAGATCTCGTAAAAACGATGGTGCGTGCTTGTGTCACTTGTCAACGGTTCAGTTCTCGACCGCAAAGTGCTCCGACGGGACCGTTACCAAACGCGCAGACCTTCAAGCGAGCAGCAAACGAACTGACCGAACTGTGAAATACGCTGCGCCACCCAGATGTCGTGGACCATTTTGCATGTGCAGAAGTTGAGGGGCGCTTTATTGTTGAACGGGCGATTGTTGGGGTTGTTTTTACGAAAGGATGGTGTGCTCAGTGAAGATGGCATTAAGAAAGGTGATCGGAAGGAAATGCCTAGAAGCTGAACACTTAGCCACTATCCTTTGCGAAGTTCAAGCCGTTGTAAATCCTCGGCCGTTGACTCAAGTGTACAAGAAAGTCAGAGAGGGCGACCCCCTAGCCCAGCCTAGACACCTCAAACTTTCCCCTTGGGAGAGGGCTAACGACCCTGCCGACGGCAGATGGGGAGCCGCCCGCTTCGACCCCTGAGATGATTGGTTCGTTTTGGCGGCAGTTGAAAGAATTGTAGAATGCGCTCCACGCATTCTGGGGGGGAGTGTTACGGTGGCAGCCGCACAGGGCATTACCCCCTTGCCTTGAGACCAGTGGGCGCCGAACGCGCCGAACCTCCCCGCACGACGACCTCGTAGGGGATTATATGCCCTTTCTGGGAAAGGGGTCGGGACGGTCGCGGTGGGGAGCGAGACGGGTTGTCAGGCAGGGCAGTGAGTCGGTCGGCAGTGTGTGTGTTCGGAGTGTGTGCTGTGTGGTGGACTTGCCGTGGTCGATGATGATATGTGCCGCCTTTTCTCATCCATGTAAATAAATGGTGGTTCTTGTGTTGTAGAAAAAGAATCTGTCTGGTGGCGAGTGATTAAAACGCCGAACGGATCACTCCGTTGCTACAACGCTCAGTAAGCTGGCTTTCCGAGGAAATTTAGGCGCTGAGCAATGAAGCTTAGTAATGCCTGCTTTTTTATTCTCAGATTAGACTGTATTATGTGAAACTGAAAAGCAGTGACTGATATTCATATTCAATAGTGTGAAAGTCCCGGCATCGATCCGGCTAGCGTAACTTAAAGATGGCCGCCAGTTCAGTACCAATGTTGCCAGACTGCGTGCGTCCGAAAGTGCAGACGAGTTTGACGACCACAGTGTTGCTCTCAGCGACCGCGCGGCGTCCACCCCCACTTCCTCCTCTCCACCTTCCTCCTCATATACACCATTTTACTATAGTGCCTAGAATATACTGGCTAGTGTGCGCAGCGCGCGCGTTTCCTACGGGAGGGCGAGGCCCCCGCCGCGATGCCTGCGCGGAGAGGCCGCAAGGGGCGCTGCCGGTCGGGAGGGTGCGCGAAAGCGGCCGAACTCCCGTCGTCTGCTGTCGCGCCATTAACGCAGCCTCGCGCGATTGCTCGTCTGAAATCAATGTTTGACAAGCATCATCTCTTGGATTGTGAACCTGGAACGCGCTAAACGTGAGCAAAAACATCCTGAAATGTTAAAGGCTAAGTGGCAGAGGACGTGTTTTGTTCCGTTGTGTCGAAGCGGTTATTGGTCTAACGAAGAAAAGGTGTCTTTGTTCACTGCGCCGGCGGACCCAGCACGGCTTGCTGAATGGGTAAATGAGATCAAGAGGGCAGACAGAAGGCTGACACCGAAGGCTGTCGTATGCGCAAAACATTTCGAGAACGAATGCATCGAAATATATTTTCAGATTATGGTGAACGGCGTCGTGAATGAACTCGCCCGAATGAAGCCACGCCTGAAGCCCGATGCTGTCCCTACAGTATTTGAAAATTATCCACCTCATCTTGTACCTAAAAAGACAGTGAAAAGGAAGGTGCGAAATATTTGCGACTAAGGACCGGCACCTAAACAACGGAAGCGAAATGTCGAGCTGGTGGATCCCGAGTTGCGCTCTGCAGTCGACGGTGATGATACGCGGTTTGACTCTCATTGCGTCGCTCGTGGAGGCGCATCATAGAAACTCCAGAAGCGTTCCGATTCCGAGCAGACAGACATTGCTACAGGACCGGTGTGTGATAGCGAAGCGATACTGCAGTGTCCGTGCGCAAGTGATGTTCGGCACCCGCGTTCGATGGAATTCTGATTCCGATGACATGGATGAAGTTGCCTGCTGCGTCAAATGGGGCTTTAACTTATGCCTGTTGCGAGACCGAAGCTGGTGACTTCTCGAAACTATTCATCGAAAGGATGGTGACTTTTGGAAAGCCTTTGCGTGAGCATGGTTCTGTAATTGCCACAATTTACTTCCGCGGAAGAGAAAAGGAAAAGCGCGTGCTTACAGCCCGCCATGAGGCAGAGACATCGATCAAATAAATGGCTCTGCGTGGCCTCTGTAATGGATGTGGCATGATTCCTGTTGCAGGGAAGCACACTTCATACAGAAGTATGTACTTTGCAAAAGAAATGCTTGCTGACCACCGATGGAAAAGGAGAGTCATGCTTGCACTGAAAATATTTACGGAAGCTCTCGCAGAACATGTACAGTAGAAAAAAGACGAAAGATGCTTGCAGTGACAAAAAAAATGAATTTTTCTCGTGCTTTGAGAAAGACAAAGAAAAGCGTGGCCAATGCTCAGCAGCATGTGACTCAAATGAAGGAGCAAAACAATGCACTGAGCGAAGAAGCACTCGAGACAAAAATACAGTCACTCCCGAAAAACCAGCAGTTAGCTGTGAGAGCTTAATTGTTTCCTGGCCGCAAGACGAAAGTCTCTGAGAGGCATGCCTTATGAAGATACTTGGATTGTGGAATGTTTGCTAATGAGGATGCGGAGCCCAAAGCTCTACGAGCACCTTCGGAAGCAGAGCATTATGATTTTGCATGGGCGAAAATACTTGCAAAATTATCTGCAACGATTTAAGGGTGGCTTTGGTCTGAACACGAAGGTTTTTGAGGCTTTAAGCGAAAAGACCAAAAGCATGGACATGTTCAGCCGTAATCGTAACAAGTTCTCTTTACTTGGAACTTTTAAAATTTATATAAATTATAGGCTGCAACGGATTCATAATAGCGTAGTGTTTTATCTGTTTCCGTACTAATGTAATCAAAAGCTGTAAGTTTGATATCCTGCCGCTGTGGCAAATATAAAATGTGCTACTCTATCACAGTCAGAGTTAATTTGTGCAAGTGAAGCCTACGCAGTGTCTCTCTGTTGCTGGCTATCTGTGACAGTGTCTATCTGTTGTCACTACGATTGAATACGCGCTTTTTCGCACTTTTTGTTGGCCAAAACGCGTTACCCCCACTCGCACTTCCCCTTTGATTAAACATGCTGCATTCATTCTATTAAACCGAATATTGTGTTTTGTGAAACGTGCTTTTTTAGCTTGAAGTCTATCAACCGCTTACGCTCGCGTGTGCTTATATTTGGTTAGCGTTTGGTTTGGTTATCCCTGTCCAACCCTCAGCGGCGCGACGCGTGCGAGCAACCGGCTCGCCCCGACGCGCGCGCTCACCCTACACCCTCTCGCACCACAGCGCCGCTATGCGGCCGCCGCCGCAGGCATCGCCTCGGGTGCCACCGCGCCGCCCGCGCTCAGCACACTAGCCAGTATAGACAAGCGTCATGTTTGTAAACAAAGGTGGCGCTGCGGTCGGCAGCGACGCGGGTGTAGGCAAAAACGTAGCATGCCTACACCGCGCCAAGCTATGCGGCCTTCGAAACCAACTCGCGTGCGCGCATATTTCAAAGCGTGCGCGTCGCTTGTGGTTAGAAACATTTCTGTTGGTGACCGGAGAGCAGTTCGGCACTTTTTCGACCTGTTTGCCAGACGGAATTATCTGGCGAAGCGCGCTGCATAGGCTTCCTTCTGCGCTCCTATGTTTGGCAGCAACGGCGCGGCTACGGCGGTCGACTAGGTGGACTTATTAAATGAAATCGAGAAAGCACGAGGTATACAGGTCTGCAGTCTCAACATTTGGGGTGATACAGCATACCCGATCGCTAAGTGCAAGAAGAAGGACGACGGGAAGCACGACGCGAGGCAGCTTTTTCCAATGACGAACCTCTGTGATGTGCCTGCTCTCGTCCAGCCACTTCAGTGCGGGGAACGTCGAACACTACTGGACACTGAAGCCATGAAGTTACTGTAAACGAGTCATGCAAATGCGATTTTCACTGGTAATGTCTGAAAAAATGTTTTTTTATTCGCTTGGCTTTAAGAGAGGTGCACAGGCGAATGGATAGTTTACCGAGCTACAACGAAGTTACGTTTGCTCTGCAGAGCTAAATATTTTAAGTCATTCTGATTGCAGGCCTTATTCTGCTTGATAACTGGTTTTTGGTCTGGTATTTACTGTTTTCGCCAGGTTCTGATTGACCAGTAATTGTAAAATTCAGGTAAAATGGGAAAAAACACTGCATGATTTTGCCGATACCTTAGCGTCGTTTAATCGTTTTCTAAGATAGGTGGTGAAAAAACGTACAAGTTGAAGCTCGTGGAAGCGAAAATAAAGAAAAAACTACGCGCCGTATATTCCTACTGCCGGACTACAGTGCTGCTTCAAACTCGCGCTTAGTGGCCCGATGAATGCTGAAGGCGACTGGCAGCAGCTGTTTTTTTTTTTTAGAGCTAAGAGATGCCCGGAACGTAGTCCGGGTGATTGTCGCCTGAAAATGGTCCCGTGTTCAATTTACGGTCACACCCACATGGAATGTCGAGTCCAGACTTTTCATAATGAGAGCCCGACAGAACGCGAACAAGCTGCAGACGGTGATTCTTGCACTGTTCGCCGCGCGACTGAAAGCAAATATGCCGATTAAGAGACGCAAACTATCACATTTCGATGCAGAAATGCAATACTAGCCGCGCAGCCGATCCGTCGCCGAACTTTCCCCGCTCCACGGCCGCTGCGCATCGCTTTGGCCCATATCTAAATGCGATAAACTTGTGAAAACATGTGCCGCTGCCTTTCTTCAGCATTGCGGTTCAACCACCCGCACCACAACTCACCGGAATATTTCAAAATACGTTCAAAAACGCTCAAGCATGGCATACCGAAGGCACGCGGTACCGGCTTTTGCCTACACAACGAAAGTCACTCCTGACTCCAGCGCCGCCGCATCTCCGTGACGTCACGGCCTGACGCTTGTCTATAGACCAGATTTTTGAGCCTCTCCAGGGCGCGGCCATTTTGCACCGACTGGCGCGCCGCGGTGCGGGCGTTTCGTTGGGGACTGCGGGGCTGTGGCAGTTCCGCGGCCGCGCCTGCATATAGCCGCGCTTCGGGCGCTAAAAAAACATTGTCGAGCATACTTCCGCTGCTGGGCTGTGTTGCAGGAAGTATTTACGTTATCAAAGCGATAACATTGACGCGTTTTAATGACATTTAGTTTGACATTCAAGTTAATTGTGCCGGCGCTTAGAACGCGCTCGTGCTTAATCGAATTCCGTCTTGGTGCTCCACCGCAAAGAAACTTTTTATTCAATATCAAGAATTAGGTGTGCGGCTAGTATGCAATTCCAATTCCCATGCACTCTTATTCCTTCCTGCCGGCCATAAAGCCCCCCCCCCCCCCCTCCACAAACGGCTTTCTTGTCGCCGCGCCAGTTTATCAACAAATTACCGCTGTGAGCTCAACTGAGTCGCAGCGCCAACAGAAAACAAATTTTGTCATGGTTTATGCAACCTGGTGCATAAAAACGTACTTCCGCTTAATTTATAAAAGCTTGAATAGATATGAGCAGCTAATCCAGCTTTCACTAATTCTGAGGTCCGAAGTCGCGTTATTTTATTCAGGAGCTCTCGCCGCGTGTGAGAGCGTTGCGTAGGCGTTTGGCTATGTGTGGAAAATGTAATGAAATCGCGCATATTTTCCTATGAATAATGTAGATACCGCACCGCTGCGGTGGCTCAGTGGTTACGGCTCTCTGCTCTGGCCCAAAAGACGCGGGTTCGATCCCGGCCGCGGCGGCCGAATTTCGAAGGAGGCGAAATTCTAGAGGCCCGTGTACTGTGCGATGTCAGTGCACGTTAAAGAACCCCAGGTGGTCGAAATTTCTGGAGCCCTTCACTACGGCGTCCCTCATAGCCTGAGTCGCTTTGGGACGTAAAACCTTAACAAACCAAACCAAGCTAAGGTAGATACCAACAGCAGAAAGATACTATAGATAAACCTTTACCCCCCATATACCTCTGACATGTGTGCGGAAAAAGCAGCTGGATTCGGTAGCGGTCGTGCTTACAATCCTGTGCATGAAATGTGTTTAATGGGAACAAGAGCAAGCTCAGCGCAAGGATGCCGAACACGTACTAGTGATCGAAAACACGCGCTTCGTCGGGACAACCTTCAGTCTGCAGCTCGCCTATCCAGTTACTACTCCACTGAGTCAAATCAATAGATCTACATTCTGATGCATAAAATTATCATAGATGATATCGCACATAAAAGGCTGCAACAAACGACACGACAGCGCAGAAATCTGCTTCGAAGTGCCGGTTTCCAGTCGGTACACTACCTGGTCGACTACCCTCGGATGTCACGTTAACGAGTAACTGCGCACAAGATAACCGCAGCACTGTCTGGAAGAAGGCAAATGTGAGTAGTGACGCACAGCACACACCCTCATACGTTAGCTGATGGAGCACAAAACGGCAGAAGCGAACACGTAAACATGCGTTCTATGCGCGGCGCCGGCGCGACCCGCAGTCCCTCGGGCCGCGCGCGCCGACAGATGGCGACTGGCGTCGAGAGTAGGCGCGCGTCCGCAGCCTGCGTGCGAGGGTAAAAAAATCTGGTCTATAGACCAGATTTTTTTACCCTCGCACGCAGGCTGCGGACGCGCGCCTACTCTCGACGCCAGTCGCCATCTGTCGGCGCGCGCGGCCCGAGGGACTGCGGGTCGCGCCGGCGCCGCGCATAGAACGCATGTTTACGTGTTCGCTTCTGCCGTTTTGTGCTCCATCAGCTAACGTATGAGGGTGTGTGCTGTGCGTCACTACTCACATTTGCCTTCTTCCAGACAGTGCTGCGGTTATCTTGTGCGCAGTTACTCGTTAACGTGACATCCGAGGGTAGTCGACCAGGTAGTGTACCGACTGGAAACCGGCACTTCGAAGCAGATTTCTGCGCTGTCGTGTCGTTTGTTGCAGCCTTTTATGTGCGATATCATCTATGATAATTTTATGCATCAGAATATAGATCTATTGATTTGACTCAGTGGAATAGTAACTGGATAGGCGAGCTGCAGACTGAAGGTTGTCCCGACGAAGCGCGTGTTTTCGATCACTAGTACGTGTTCGGCATCCTTGCGCTGAGCTTGCTCTTGTTCCCATTAAACACATTTCATGCACAGGATTGTAAGCACGACCGCTACCGAATCCAGCTGCTTTTTCCGCACACATGTCAGAGGTATATGGGGGGTAAAGGTTTATCTATAGTATCTTTCTGCTGTTGGTATCTACCTTAGCTTGGTTTGGTTTATTAAGGTTTTACGTTCCAAAGCGACTCAGGCTATGAGGGACGCCGTAGTGAAGGGCTCCGGAAATTTCGACCACCTGGGGTTCTTTAACGTGCACTGACATCGCACAGTACACGGGCCTCTAGAATTTCGCCTCCTATCGAAATTCGGCCGCTGCGGCCGGGATCGAACCCGCGTCTTTTGGGCCAGAGCAGAGAGCCGTAACCACTGAGCCACCGCAGCGGTGCGGTATCTACATTATTCATAGGAAAATATGCGCGATTTCGTTACATTTTCCACACTTAGCCAAACGCCTACGCAACGCTCTCACACGCGGCGAGAGCTCCTGAATAACATAACGCGACTTCGGACCTCAGAATTAGTGAAAGCTGGATTAGCTGCTCATATCTATTCAAGCTTTCATAAATTAAGCGAAAGTACGTTTTTATGCACAAGGTTGCATAAACCATGACAAAATTTGTTTTCTGTTGGCGCTGCGACTCAGTTGAGCTCACAGCGGTAATTTGTTGTTAAACTGGCGCGGCGACAAGAAAGCCGTTTGTGGAAGTGGGGGGGGGGGGGGGGGGGGCTTTATGGCCGGCAGGAAGGAATAAGAGTGCATGGGAATTGGAACTGCATACTAGCCGCACACCTAATTATTGATATTGAATAAAAAGTTTCTTTGCGGTGGAGCACCAAGACGGAATTCGATATAAGCACGAGCGCGTTCTAAGCGCCGGCACAATTAACCTGAATGTCAAACTAAATGTCATTAAAACGCGTCAATGTTATCGCTTTGATAACGTAAATACTTCCTGCAACACAGCCACGCAGCGGAAGTATGCTCGACAATGTTTTTTTAGCGCCCGAAGCGCGGCTATATGCAGGCGCGGCCGCGGAACTGCCGCAGCCCCGCAGTCCCCAAAGAAACGCCCGCACCGCGGCGCGCCAGTCGGTGCAAAATGGCCGCGCCCAGGAGAGGCTGAAAAATCTGGTCTATATTCTAGGCACTATAATTTTACGAGGAGCGAGCAGGAGAGGGAGAAATACTCTCAAACACGTGCGCTGCGCGACACCCCACTGTTGCCCTCCTCCCCTGGGCTGATAATCCGGCGCGCGGAGCAACGTCAGCGGCTCCTTAGCTACCGGTCAAGCGCGTGTTTGCGTCTGTACAGCAAAAGCAGCAATGTTGTACGGAACAACAACGTCTTCTAGACATCACTGTTTTATTGTCGGTTGCGGAAATAGTCGACGAAAGTAGAAAAAAAAACAAACGCCGCCAGTATGTACGCGCACCATGTTATGCGAAGGTCTCAGCACGTCTGCGGTGTCCATTTCTTCACCGCTTTTCCGCCGGTGCCGAGTTGCATTGGCAGTGGACGTAGTTTGTGAACAAAAAATACTTGCGCCAACAAAAAGCTAAAACGTTAGCGCACTTTGTGAACGAAATGCAGAAAAACAAACCCACTGCCTGTGCCTAATATCGGGCGCGGAACGAAGCGCAGCGCGTGGGTAGCGTGGGTTACCAAACTATACTCTGTGCATAATTTTAGGAGATCAAGTATTTGGACGGTCTTGGCAGAGCTCTTTTAATTCAGCAATACACTATGTGAGTACTTCACAAATTTGGCCACAACTTCGTTTCGCCGCCCCACATGATCGTCAATATCGGGAAGGTGTGAGGATTGCCACCTGAAAAAAATAAACATACCATTAGTGCAAAAATACTAATTTAATTTGCGCAGCATAGCATGAATAGAAGCGGCGACATGAACTTTTACCCAACTGCAAAGTGAGGAAAAATGCAGCCATGGCAACGTAAGATGAAAAAATACACGGCATGCACAGGACGGTAAACGCTGCCATGCATTGGAATAAATTATTCGACTGAAATCGCATCGAATTCACTGTAAAAAAAAAGCCACACTATGCATAACCGTGCCAGAGATACAACAAACGCAGCGACTTGAGCAGTGGCCCCACCCAATTGAGATTGGAATTCTCAACACAGGTGCGGCGATTCTGCCTGTCAGTAAGTGGTAATAGCGTTCCATTAGCGTACCAACCTATTAGATCGTGTAATTGCACATTTTCTGGTATTTGTGCACCAGTGAGTACTGGCGGGAGCGGAGAAGGTGAGAAGAATGCGAATTGCTATCAGTCAACTGGCTTCTATCGCTCGTAGTACGAACAGCCCTACGCAAGCGGCAGGAGGGGCCAAATTTCAATGTCATCGCGCGTATCTCCGCAAACAAACATTCTAATCATCAGAAGTGGAATCGTTTCGGTCATGTACTCGCTGTTTCCAAAATGTTCAGTTTGTAAACGGGGTACTCTGTCGCAAGATCAGCATCTAAACTGTCACACTTGCCACGTCCAAGCAGGCAGCGAAAGCGTTCATGAAAAACTGCGCTCCACGAAAAACTAGATATTCACTGCTCTCCGCGATCTTGTGTTTCAACACATTTTGCTTTCGTTTTTCTAACATGCAACACCGTGCCGCATTTGCCCTACAGGCAACCGGCGACAAAAACTACACGCGTGAACTGCGAGCATGGCACTCACCGATGCTGATCGTTCGCTGCGTCAAGGAATGGTCGCTTGCTCCCAGTTGGTTATTGCAGGAGCTAATGGCATAGCACACGCGAGGATGGACACGAGGCGAACGCCCGCCCAAAATTTCTAGGCTTGGCAGGAATAAAACGGGCGAATGAGACTTTCAGAGATCGCACGCTGCTTCTGCCGCAGCCCACGGGCTGCAAATTATCAGTCCAAGATGGCGCCGGCGGTAGGCGGCGCTCGAGTAAAACAAACATGGCGGCGCCTAGGTATCGAAACTAAAATCATGTATACCGTGTTGGAGACTGTGTAATGCGCGCGCCCGCTCTCTCCGTTCCCTTTGAGGATACCCCGTCGGGCGCGCTCGCTCGCTCCCTCCGTCCCCTTCGAAATACCGTGTTGTACGCTACGTAATGGGCGCGCCCGACTCACGGCCGTGTCCGGCTGGCGTTGCATAATTCTAGAACGCTTCCGACCGCCTTGGGAGCCAGTATAGTCGGCATGCATACGTGTCCGGCTGGCGTTGCATAATTCTACAACGCTTCCGACCGCCTTGGGAGCTCAGAATTTTGGGCTCAACTGCTCTGCCACGACTGAAACACTGCCTATTCGCGGCCAGTATAGTCGGAATGCACGCGTGTCCGGCTGGCGTTGCATAATTCTAGAACGCTTCCGACCGCCTTGGGAGCCAGTATAGTCGGCATGCATACGTGTCCGGCTGGCGTTGCATAATTCTAGAACGCTTCCGACCGCCTTGGGAGCTCAGAATTGCGGCTCAACTGCTCTGCCACGACTGAAACACTGCCTTTTCGCGGCCAGTATAGTCGGAGTGCACGCGTGTCCGGCTGGCGTTGCATAATTCTAGAACGCTTCCGACCGCCTTCGGAGCTCAGAATTTCGGCTCAACTGCTCTGCCACAACTGAAACATTGCCCCCCCCCCCCCCCCTTTCGCCTATCTTAAAACCACTCTTTGAGACCGCCACTGCCTCCGCGGCCCGGAAAATCTCTACTGGCCAGCGTTCCCGACCGCTGGGCAGGAAGAGATGGGCTTGCGTTCACGTTGATATCCTGGCTTACATCAACTCCCCAGGCAGAACCCAAACCACCAACAAAGGAAAGCATAGATGGGATGTTCCAAACAACAAAGCACCGCTCCACGCGCAAGCGCTTGGAATTCACTCAAGACCCACCAGGCTCCCTTTTAGTGCCAAACAAAATCCTGCTCCAGAATACTGACCCCTGAATTTTGCCCGAATTTATGGTCAAAGCGAGCGTCCGCGTCACATCTGAGGTCGCCAAAGACAGACTGCCACGTTGTACGATAAGCGGTGAGGTGTCAGAGCCTACAAATTTTGAATAGAAACTCCATTCCTTATCAATCAAAGCTTTGATACCCCTATGTCACCCGAATATTGAAAGCCTACTAAAAAATGGCTGAGGCTTAGCTAAGGTTACGCCTAGTCAGATGCGAAGCATATTGATGGCTAGGCTTGGTAATACATGGCTTTCCTTGGTTGAATACTTGGTCATTTTAATACAACCACTAGAAGTGTAGCAAGGATTGCCGTGGCAGCTATATACGGGATCATCGGTGAATTCAATGCAGAGTACAACCGCTGCCCCAGCACCGGCTACAACAGCATTCTTGGCACCCATGGAAAGTACATTGGAAACACCCTTAGTTATTCCACCACCGCCACCATTCCCTATAGACTGTATTGATGTACCCCCAGCAGCACCAGGCAGCGCCTCTGATGTGGAGCCTCCACCGCCGCGGCCGACCGCGCGAGCCGGCAGCCCATCTCTTCTTTGCTGTGACGTCATGTTGTCACGTGGTCAGCCGCCGCGCCTCTGATGTGGAGCCTCCACCGCCGCGGCCGACCGCGCGAGCCGGCAGCCCATCTACCCTCTGCTGTGACGTCATGCTGTCACGTGGTGTCACGTGGTCACGCTAAAGGTCAATGGTAGCTCCACCGCCGCGCTCGACGGGCTGTAGTGTAGCTCTCGCAATAAAATTTGGCCCACGCTCAGTTTAATCCCCTGGCACCTCGCAAAGTAGCTTGAACGCTTGAGACTGATATTTAACTGTTCCTGTTAAACTAACAAAGATGCGACTGGGCATTAAACTTTCTTACACTCCTTTCTTAAACTCCTTCTTTCAGTTCTGAACCTGTCACCATCATCTATAGGCAAAACTGCTACAGCTGTTCACAAATTCCTGCAGCCTCCCTTCATTCTGTTAATCTCCGAATAACCCAGTCGGCTAACTATCCACGCGCCAGTAAACACGACTATGCGAATGAGCACAAGTACACGTACTTTCTTCGCCTTCGCAAGGCATTAGGGCATTAGCTACACTGCCATTAATGTAGCAAGAAGCCCCTGGTATCTCTACCAAGTGTGACACGTCTCAATCTACTTAAGATACAAAAAAGAAACGTGTGCCGAGAAACTTGCTTGCCCTGAACGGTTCCACCTAAGCAAACTACACATCGTCTACTCGGGATGTCTTCGTCATGACAGTGCCCTCATCACTTCGTAGCGTGGCAAATTAACACTCGATAGTAATTCCTAACTCAGTGGTCCCAATAACCTTTGCCGAAGTTATAAGAAAACGCAGTAACATCCGTCAACTCTAAATCTTTAGCCCGAAACAAAGTAGCCCCTTCCTCCACAATTTCACACAGAAAAAAAAGAGGAATAAAAATAACGCTACTTCGAACGGCTACATGAGGGTGAAGCTGACTAACCTGCACCGCGTTGAAAGGATTAACCCTTAAGACGCGCCCGCTGGGATCGCGCTGTCAATTCGTGACAAAAGGCCACTGAAAAAAAAAACAAACATCTACGACCCCCACTGTCATCTCCGCGCCCCCTCGACTAGCTCAGAAAGCCGTGCTAGGGCATGCAAAGTCCAGAACCGGCTCTTGGCGACGAACAGCGAGAAGTTACTCTTTGTTCTCGCTGCTTGGCTACCCTTTCGCCTTGCGAGCTTCCTGAAATACAGTGCCGAAAGTGAAGGACGCATTCTTTTCTTAATGGCGCGCGCTGAACACGCCTGCATACGTGATCTCTGTTGCTCATTCCACGTATGCATGCGAATAGGCAGTGTTTCAGTCGTGGCAGAGCAGTTGAGCCGAAATTCTGAACTCCCAAGGCGGTCGGAAGCGTTCTAGAATTATGCAACGCCAGCCGGACACGTGTGCATTCCGACTATACTGGCCGCGAAAGGCAATGTTTCAGTCGTGGCAGAGCAGTTGAGCCGAAATTCTGAGCTCCCAAGGCGGTCGGAAGCGTTATAGAATTATGCAACGCCAGCCGGACACGTGTGCATTCCGACTATACTGGCCGCGAATAGGCAGTGTTTCAGTCGTGGCAGAGCAGTTGAGCCGAAATTCTGAACTCCCAAGGCGGTCGGAAGCGTTCTAGAATTATGCAACGCCAGCCGGACACGTGTGCATTCCGACTATATTGGCCGCGAATAGGCAGTGTTTGAGTCGTGGCAGAGCAGTTGAGCCGAAGTTCATGGTAGTGCCTTTTCATGAGTTCTTGGAAAAAGAGAAGAATATAGGGTAAACTGCTGCCCCCATATTAGGACGCCCACTGCCTCACTTGCTCCCCTCGTTTGTGCACTCCTATGGCTGTGTTGCGCCGCTTTCTCAGCCATATGTGTCCTCACGCGCTTTGACGCACGACCGAAACTTTTCGGCGAATAACGTTCCTAATGACGCGAGCAAAACTCCCGAGACACCGCCCGCTTAAAACCTGCTGGCTCAGCTCCATCTCATATTGTGCGCAAGTTAATAGCAAACTTGAATAACACGTCGAGGGCTAGTTGGTTCATCGCAAGGCACCGCTGTGTGTGTCTTGCCTACTTTCTTGTCCGTGTGTAGCTTGCGCTGTTCTGCCTTGTAATAGCAAACGTAAAAAATGCGATATCGATATGCAGGGTGTTCGGATTTGGACTTTTAGGATTTTTAAAACAAATACAGTGAGCACTACACAAGTTATTTTTTGTAAATTGGTTATACTGCCAGGCGGACGAAAACTGTGAGGATAATAGTCATCCTTATGTGAATAATTAACTAAATGGAATAACCAACATTTTATTGACTGCAGTTAATTAGTATGCAAGTTTGTATTGAAAACTTCGAGGTAGTGGCGTTTGATGACTATTCTAGTTAGTACAATTTTAGCAAAGCGCCTGTGCCTTGAGATAGGTGCGTCTAAAATTCCAGCCCAATCCGTCTAATTACTCATGCAAGAGCGCGGCACCCAGCATGAAGCTCCTCCCAGGTGTGATGCAGCTGTTGCCTATTGGTCTCCTCGATTTGGCTGCACTTTCTGCACCAGTTCAGGCGGTGCTGCACTCGCGTCCTCGATTTGCCAGTGCAGCTAGCGCCACCTGCACTTGGGCACTCGATTTGACGTAGTGCTGCACGAGTTCTCCCGAGTTCTGCTGCACTTTTGCACTAGCCTACCGGCGAGTTCTCTTCTCGTGCAAGAAGTGCAAGGTGCTTGGCGCGCTCCGTAGCAGATGGCTCCGTGGCCATGCTTGTTTTAGTGAGCGGCGTTAAGATCATGGTTGAAACGGCTGCATAGCCGTGCTACACTCGACATCTGCACCGTGCCCTCACTAAACAGCTGAAATGAGTGCGCACGTGCGTGCGTGTATGCGCGCGTGTGTGTGCGGGTCTGTACGTGCGTAAGCGACTGGCTGGCATGGCGCAGTGCGTATGGGTTCTCATCTTTCTGCCCAGCCTCGCATGTTGCTTTACACCATCTCTATTTTGTGTGTAAATATTATTATTACTCGCTACACGATGGAGCATTTGCATAAGAGGCAGATGGTGAGATGTTTTTTAATACGTGGATGATCGCAACGTATTTGTACTGACTCCTCCGCTTGCAGCAGCGATCGACTGGCCGACTGGCATTGAGGTCGCCGTCAGCCCACACCTTCGCCTGACAGTTAGTCTCCGATAGTCGCTCCGCCGTCACCGGCCGCCGACAGTGAACGCGAGTTGTTGAGTTCAGATATAGTCCTAGTTATAAGGCAACTCTTTCCTTCTGTAATTGCGGCAGTCACTTTCCGATAGAACGACAACAGCCCGGATCACGTGTATGAACTCTCAAAGGTCGTCTCGAGCGCCGCAAGTCTCAGTAACCTCTCGAATTCAAAGTTTGTTGCCTCTTCAAAGTACCCGTTGAATCGGTGACGATCGACCGGCCTGCGCAACTTTGCACAATGCAACGGAAAGGACGGTGTCAAATTCTTCACCACTTTTGGAATTAACAAATTTTGAGCCACTCCACGAGATGAGCCACTTCGAAGAAATGCGCAGTGTTCAATAGAGCTAGCACAATCCCGCACATATGTCAAACCACGCGACAAACACCGACACACGGCCGCAGCAGACGAACGTTTCTGCACTTTCGCACTCGATTTGGCCGCTGCACCGACAGCACTAGTGTCAGGCTGCACTCGCGCCGCAAGAACTGGCACTGCACTGGCACGGCACTTTTGTGAACTAGTGCAGAAAGTGCAGCCAAATCGAGAAGACCTTATGACACTCCGTCTGCCAAGAATGTGGACCGACAGGCGACGGTGATTACTTCTCGATCTTGGCCAGCTAAACCGAAGAATGACTGTGCGGCGGACGTGAGGCGAGACAGCGCCTCCTCTGTTTTTAAAATGGCAGCCGCATCACCCGCTTCGCAATGGGAGCCGTCGGCACGACTCATTTCAGTTAGTTGCTGCGCTGCGGCCACACAGCAGTCGTCCGGTCTTCAGTAGTACACCATGGTGGTGCGAATGTGAAAATATTCATTTCATGGTGGTAGAACTATACTTTTTAGGATTCCGTACAAAATTTCGAATTTATACCATCAATTCCGCTACACATAGTTTCAAATCGATAATCGGTGTAATGCCTTGTAATACCCTAGTCACACGAACCCTCTAACCGCGGTTAAGCATAACCGCGGTTACAGAACTTAACTGCGGTTATCGCGAATCACGTTTCGCTGTTGTCACACGGCTCGCTATCCGATAGTTCTCGGTTTCGGCGCCCAACTGCCGGGTGCAACGAACGAAGTGACGCTATGATCGGCTGAGCGAAGCAGCCTTTGCAAATACTGTTGCGACCTTGCGACGGTTAAGGCTGGGCTCACCCTACCGCCCATCAGTGCGTGTTTTTTTTTGCCATCCATCAATATGTCTCCCACTTGTCGCCTTCCGCCAGATGACCTTCTGGCCAGAACAGCAGCTTGGGCTTGTTGGTTATTCATCTTCAAGTAACAGCTCAAAAACACAGACGGGACACATAGCAGCGCTAGTTGTGTGTTCTCGTTCTATGTGTCCCGTCTGTGTTTTTTATCTGTTACTTCATGACGACCGTCTGGCCGTGCCTCCCCCGGAAAGCGCCTGGATGGGGGGGGGGAACGTTTGGAGGCTCGCGCTCTGGTCTTCCGGAAGCCATCAGGAGCCTTGCCGGCTCACCCAAAGCGGAAGTTCTTTGTATGAGCGCGGGCGCCGAAGTCCCCTAAAGGTGCCGCGGTTGGAAGGGACTTTGGACTGCGTGGGGAGAATCAGTTTTACTCCGGACGCCGAACGACGAGCAGCTAGCTCCGCTGACTGCTCGAGCTTTCCGAGAGATGTGCAGTTGTTGGCTATTGCTCCTGTGTACTTAATCTGTAAATAAATTTAGTGAGCTAAGTTTTCATCGACTGGATCAAGTCTGATCATTTATGATTAGACCATCGAATAGCGGCAGCGACGAACAGTTACAACAAATACCTTACAACGCAGTGTCTACAGTGCCGTCCGACGGCGCCGTCCGGTGGCAGCACTACTTCCACTGCCGATCGGCACACCTCGTGCAAGCCGTCCGCGCCAAGGCAACGCTTCTGCGACGGAGCCCTGGCGCCAGCGTCTGAAAACCGTGCTATGCTTTCATGCTGTCGTAAATAATAAGCCCCGGGATAAGGGAATGTCAAAAATGAATCCCCCTCGAGAATAGCTGATCTGTACCGGGTTGACGGTAGCAGTAATAACTGCGATACAAGCTAGGGTGTAGCAGCTGCCGCTGGTGCACCGCGGCTCACCCGATCTCTTGCGCGCTAGCTCTGCTGCTAAGCCGTCGCTGAAATCGATCATATATCTTTCTTTTAGCATGGGACAATGGGGTAGTCAGTAAGGCAGTGCAACGAGTGGAAAATTTACTGTAGCGCTGGTCAATTGAAAAGCGCAGCCCACTGTGGCTTCGATGAGAAACAAGTTAGGCCTAGCGACGACTAGGGAGTAGCACACTGCCAGCGCGCCGTCGTCCGCCGCGCTCGCAGGTACCACCACCGCAGTCAGCTCGCGAAATCCGGTGCAGCGAGCGTTGCGCACTTGTCGCCTACTTTAAAGATGCGGCGCAGGGAGCGGTCTTTTTTCGATATTACAGCGCTAGAATGTGCAGCTCGAGCATCGCGGGACGGTGCTGTAGTACGCTGTTGTTGCACCAACGGACGGCACTCTGAGGCAGCACCAAAGCGCCGTCGGACGGCACTCTACGCGCTGCCTATTTTAATGTGTTGCTCTTGAAACGTGATTTCGCGCGAAAGAAGTACGTTGCTGAAGTGCACCAGCTCGTACGCTTTTCGGAACTTGGACGCCTACGGCAACTTTACGTCCACAGACGCCACCATATTCTCGGTTAACGACGCAAACCGAGGTCGCCAAGCTAGGTTCGCAATAACCGTCGTTAGCGGTGTAACCACGGTTTGGCTCGCCGTGTAAACAGCTGTAACAGTAGTTAGCGAAAACCGTCGTTACCTTAACCGCGGTTAACTGCCCCCGTGTGACAAGGGTAAAGTCGATCACGGTGGGATCCATCCCAAAATGATCGCGCAGCTGGAGATTGAGACATTGTATAACACTGGATGAAGAAGCGAACGACTTAACGAAAGTATAATTTAGTACAGTAGCACTGAGGTGGTCGGGAGAAGGTTCACCGGTGGGTGTAATAACGACACTTTATTGGTGTTTCCGAGTTATATTTATGCTCCAGAAGCGTTTTGGATTATTTTTCAGAATGTTCCCCCCACAGAGGCATCTGCTTCATGCAGATGTTGGTGAGCTGGGATACCACGGGTTCTTGAGCATCCGCAGGGACATCCCCGCAGAGGGATGATGGTGAGCAGTGTGTCACCACGGGCCCGAACACCTGCGTTTAGCCGTGCGTGGCATCGCCGTGTCCGGGGAAAAGTATATCCTTGGCGCAGAGCTGATGCCGAGCGTTTGGGCCTTTTGAGGCTCCTCGGCGGAGGCAACCCATCACTTAGGCTCCAGCTTCCCGTAGACGGCATCTCCGGCCTGACCCGACGGGGGGAAATCGGCAGTCGCCCTCTTGGGCCCTCCCCTCCATCTTTCACTTGCCTATCTTCTTTCTCACTACTGTCTTGGCTCCTCCTCATTTCTCGGTTTTTCCTTTTTTTCATGGGCGGCTAGGGTTAACCTTGTGGGGAGTAGCTACCCTCGGTTGCCCCATATTTGGTTATAATCGCGTGGTGTACAGCTGGCGAGGGCAGGTCTTGCTCGCATCTTCCTGTGCCGTCCCCTGGTTGGGCTCCGTGGTGGGTGGCTGCCACAGCGGCTGAAAAGAAAACATTTTATGGCTACTGCCTTTTTTCAACTGATCGCCCTACGAAATGGAGGCGCACCGAAGTGGCTCGAAATTTTTTCAAGAAAAATGCAAACAATTTTCCAAGGTTCCACGTGGTCCACAGTGAACTCGCGGACATAGCTGCACGACTGCTGTCACCCTTCCTGGTAACAAGAACCATAACTGAAAGCATCTGACAAGGCTATAAAATCAAGAAACAAACAAATGGCGACCTCCTGTTGGAAGTCCTTTACAATCATCAATATGAGAAGTTGTCAGGAGTGACAGGTTTTGGGGAAATACCAGTGACAATCAGCGCGCACCGTTCATTGAATACTATTCGCGGAGTAATTTCTGACGATGACCTCAAGTACCTAATCGAAGAAGAACTCCTAGACGAACTCGAAGAACAAAACGTAACAAATGCAAACAGGATTTAAATACAGGGTCTGTTCTGAAAGTAGTAGGACTGGTTTTTTCCTGGGCGAACGGGCGGACGAGAGGCGGTGTGCGCGTGCAGGATCGTTGAAGGGGGATATTAGGGATGCTGGGGAAAATCGGCAGTCGGCTCTCCGCTGTTGAAGAGAGCAGGTCCCTTGTACTGTGAACCCTTGTTGAAACGCCTCGTCACGCAGAATCATGGAGCATTTACTGGATCAGCGATACGCGATCAAATTTTGTGTAAATCTTGGTAAAACGGGCAAAGAGACTCACGACTTGATTACGGAGGTATACGGTGAAACTGCCATGGGTAGATCAGGTGTTTTTTGAGTGGCGCAAGCTGTTCCGAGAAGGCAAGGAAAGAGTGGAAGACGACGACCGCCCGGACACCCTTCGACCAGCAAGACCAATGAAAATGTGTAGCGAGTGAAGCATTTACTGAACAGTCATTGTAGGATGAGTATCAGAATGATTGCTGAAGACATGAGCATTCTTCAAACCCAAGTTTTTGAGATCGTGACAGAAAACGTAGCCATGAGGAAAGTGTGCGCTACGTTGGTGCCGGGAGTGTTGTCAGGAGCAAAAGGCCAACCAGAAAGCGGTTCCAGGATCTTCTTCATCATGTGAATGAGGACCCCATTTTTTTCCCAGCACAAGGCGGCAACGCTGCCTCAGCCCCCCTACAGCCGCGACTTGGCCCCGCCAGACTTTTTTCTATTCCTGAGAATAAAATCAACGCTCAAGGGGAAACATCACGGATCGGTAGAGGCTGTTCAACAGGCAGTGACGAGGGAGCTAAACAGCATTCCTGTTCAGGCGTTCCTGGAAGCGTACGAAAACTGGAAAAATCATTGGCAGCAGCGTGTAAGTGCGGAAGGGTGCTACTTTGAAAAATTCTAATCGTTTGTAGTATTCTCATCAATAAATTTTACTGAAAAAAATGAGTCCTACTACTTTCAGAACAGACCCTGTATGACGTGACAACACCGAAACACCAACGAAGCACATTGTCCTCACCTTTTCCACTAGTATACTACCCGATTCTGTGGAGATAGGGTACGCAAAGCTCAAACTAAGACCATATATACCCAATCCACGTCGATGCTACAAATTCCAGAGGTGCGGTTGCCGGGGCCAACAGACCTGCGCCAAATGTGCGTCACACGACCACCCCGGTGAAAACTGCGATGCCCACCTTTGCGTAAACTGTGACGGCAGCCATCCGGCTACTCACGGTTATGTCCAGCCTGGAAAAAGGAAAAAGACATAACACTAAAAGTAAAAGAAAACATATCTTTCGGGGGAGCGCGGAAAAGACATTCTTTGCAAACTCCATGCTATTCCGCTGTGGTGCAGCAGGGCACAGCATCACAGCGGCCTTCGGCACCTGCCCAGGTCACACACAGTGAGCCTGGAGCAGGGCCACCCGTGCCCGTGGCGGCGGCAGCAGCTAGCGCTGTACCACCCACAGCAAAAGCTGCGCGGTAGTTATGCAAAACTATTGATGGTACTATCGATACTATCGATAGTTGAGTCACTATCGAATTATCGATGGTAAAAGAGACTGTCGATAGTGCTATCGACAGCTAGTGCTTTCGATAGTAGTGTCGAGAGTACTAGCGATAGTAGTATCGTTAGTACTATCGATAGTAGCATCGGTAGTACTATCGATAGTACTTTCTATAGTTCTATTGATAGTACTATCGATAGCCGTATCGATACTTGTTATATATAGTACTATCGATTCTATAAAATCAACCACGCCTACCCACTGCATCCTAAACTTGGCCTCACGAGTGTGCGGTGTGGAGGTGATGGTATCAGTAACTGACAGGACTATCCCGTTTAACGAGCTTTGCAGACGTTCCCTACGTAAAGTTTCTGTATAAAATGTTAGCGTGCGGATATCCCAGTTGCGAATCATGTGTGTGAAAAACATTTCTGCAGCGGTTACGTCAGTAAGACGACGTCTGCTATGCATGATAGTGTCGTGTAAGCCAGCACAACTTGTGCTGTTTGTTCTTTCATCGCATGCAGTTCCCGGTATTTTTCCGAACTGTCCCAGTGCACGTTAAAGAACCACAGCTTTTCGAATTTTACCCGTAGACCTCCAGTGCGGCATCCCCCATAGCTTGAGTCTCTTTGGGACGTTGAGCCTCATGAGACCATGAAACCAATCGGGTTTCGCCGATCGTTTGGTTATATCGCTGGCCAACAAATGTATAATATCAGTATTGTTGCTATCAGTAGTCTTACCATCGACAGTTTCTATATCACTAGTAATACTATCTATAGCGGTACTATCGCTAGTAATAATATCGATAGCAACACTGTCGATAGTATTACTATCGATAGTGGAATGTCGATAATACTATTGATAGTCTATGGTTAGTAGCACTATCGATAGTTTCAAAAAAAAAACTATCGATAATATCGGTAGTCAATTTTCCGATAGTTTTGCATCACTACTGCGCGGACCTTCAGGTCAGCGGGCTACAAGGCACCTCCCCAACTGGAGAGGTCGAAGTCGAAAACAACCGAGCGGTCTGCACGGCCGTCCAGCGTATCCGAGGATGCGATGGGCACAACTCCTCCCTCGCCACCTCTGCAGCGGCGGCAAAGCTCTCTGGAGCGCAAAAAGAGAGATAAAGTCCCAATAACAGGTCCTAGAAGGCCCAGCAACCTAGTGTTTTCATATTATTCCCTACTAGCATATTGTCATGGCATCTCTAGTTCACTGGAACGGTCGTGGACTTTTAAAGAACTACACTGACATAACAGATATTTTATATTCATTCTCCCCGGTAGCACTGTGTCTCCAGGAGGCTAGCCTGGAACCACAGAAAACAAATATTGACCGAGAGAACTCAAGCAGGCTCTCCGGAGGCACTGCTGTTGTCCAGGCTGGTATTGGAACTCGGAAAATCGGCCTAAAAACCTAATATGCGGCAGTTGCCGTCAATCTCCTTCATTTTAGAACCTTAACAATATGTTCCATATACACTGAACTTCACCTAACCGTCACACTTCACGAGAAACACTTTTAATACAGCTACCGGAGTCGTATTTTTTAGTTGGGGATTTTATTGCTCGCTACACTTTTTAGGGAAGTGAACAAATGGATCTCAGAGGCCGGATTCTTGAAGACTTTATAAACTGCAGCAATGTGTGCCTCCTGGGCAAGGGCAAACACACTGCTTTTTAAGCAGTGGGAAAATGAGCTGCCTAGATTTACCTTTTTGTTCACCTAATGTCTTGCAGAGTTTAAATGGGATGTTCCTGGGGAAAAAACAGCGTTGGGACGAGGGTCAAAGAAAGAAGAAGATAACAGGTCCAGCGCTTACTATCAACTGAAAGTTTATTGGAAATAACACGCAAAATATACTCTTTCGACAACCAGGAGCGCAAGCGCAGCACCAAAAGCCATATACATCAAACACCTGATTCAACATACATTAGTTCACAGTCAGGAACTGTTAGAGAGGGGGTGCTCACGCACGAGTCAGTGTTTTTGTGAATATGAAACGCTTCACTGATTTCTCTTGTTAGTGTATCTTTGTGTTTGTACAGGATCCTAGTTTCATTAAAAATGGGGGTACATGGTTTTTCAGAAGAATCAGGTTGGTTATTCCGGGAACAGTTCCTCTAATTCAAAACTAAATTTGAGGACGGAGACCCTTTCAAAGAAGTGTGGACTCGTAGGCGGGTATTCAAGCACCTTCCTTTTTGACGTATATAGGTATTCCCGCACGTGAATGGCACTTCATACTAACCCCAACGGGATGTCCTTGACAACCCGTATGGGAGCGATCATCTTCCTGTCATTATCAATCTAACATCCTCATCATCAATCACCTTAACCAAACCACGGTGTTGGAAGTTGGCCATGACCGATTGGGCGCTCTTTCGAGAAAATGCCGCTTTGGAGGAATTCTTTTCTGACTGCCTCGATGTTGACGAAATGAATGAGTTGCTGACAGCATGTATCATTGCCGCTGCTCACCTAGCCATTCCCCAGACTTCAGGAGTGGTGCGAAAGAATAAAGAAGTCTG